>NC_074712.1:26326560-26619060 GCF_947242115.1 Biomphalaria glabrata
GGGGGGCGGTAGGGGCAATCGCCCCCCCCCCCCACTCGACCGACCCCCCCCCTCCGCTCGAAGGGGGGGCGGACGAATTTCAGTATAGAATTCGCACAATTTGTATACAAATTTATTACTTATGTTAATAATATATACTGATTATTTATATTTCAACCTATTTTTTAATTATTTCGCCCCCTCCTCTAGTATGTTGACCGATTTGGTGGGGTCGGGAGGGGGCAATGGTATCAATCCCGCCCCCCCCATACACTTTCGAGTGGGGGGGGGGGCGGTCCAATTTATTTGTAGAAATCACAGCTTGCTAACAGAATCAATTAAATATCTATATGATTAAAACTTGTTATTGATATTTTAACCGATCTTTATATTATGTCGTTCCCTGTTTACCGTTTGGGGTGGGGGGGGGGCGAATACCTCTACTGCCCTTCCCACCTAAACCATTTGAGTGGGGGGGATGGTCCTACTTTTATGGAGAAATCATAGTTTGTGAACAAAATTAGTTGAATTAATCTATAAATTTTATATTACGTCGCTCCCTTTCTGGTATCTTGGTCGATTCGGTTGGGTTGGGGGGAGGGCGATTGCATGTACTGCCCTTCCCACTTTAGCCCTCTGAGTGGGGGGGGGCGGTCCTATTTTTATGGAGAATAATAGTTTTTGAACAAAATTAGTTGAATATCTATATAATATAAACTACGTATTGATATGTAAACCCATTGTATATTATGTCGTACCATACTCTAATCTCAAATTTTATCATTAGTAAATTTAAATGAAAAAAGGTTGCACCAGGTGGGAAGGGCGATATATGCAATTGCATTTCCCCCATCGGACAAACCAATACTTTTTCTTTTAGTATTATAGTTTAGAAATTACAAAATGTAAAAAATCTGCCACTAATATTATTTATATATACTATAAATTAAATTCTTATATCGAGTCGCCCAACTTTTTTTTTTATTCTTTGATGCCAAATGCAATCTTTAGCAGAAATTATTAAAGGAGCGAGGATTAATCGTTTTCATTCTACCGCCCCTCCCATTTCCAGAGTTTATTTAATTTCACATGAATTTATCATAATTATTTTAAGAAAGACTTTGCAATGGAAAAGTTAGAATTCAAACGAAATTTTTCAGTATAAGAATCATGATTGAGATGAGTTCTAAACCGAAGGAAAACATTTATAGTCGCCTTTTCCCAACCTTTACTCAATCGGATATTTTTCTAGTTAAATAAATTTGGGATTATAACTCACAACTTATACTACAATGTTATTGAATATTATTTATCGAATAATTTTTTTTCGGCGGCGATCCTCAAAGCCAAAATCTAAATATGTGGGGTATCTTATCTTTTCAAGGAACAAATCTGTTTTATTTGCAATGTATTAAGGGCCTATAAATTCATATTAGAATATCTTTCAAGTACAATATTATTCAAAAGGTCCTTTTTTTTTAATAGTATGAATAATGAGCTTAAGGTCAGGAGAATGCGTTTCTGCAGTGAAAAATGCCAGAAAACGCTTTTGGCGTCGAGGCTTCGCCCCGAACTCCATTGATGAATAATGAGCTGTTGATGTCAGGAAAATGCGTTTCTGCAGTGAAGAATGCAAGAAAACGCTTTTGTCGTCGGGGTTAGGCCCGAACTCTATTGATGAATAATAAGCGTAGATGTCAGGAGAATGCGTTTCTGCAGTAAAGAATACAAGTAAATGCTTTTAGCGTCGGGGCTTAGCCCCGAACTTCATTGATGAATGATGAGCTGTAGATGTCAGGAGAATGCGTTTCTGCAGTGAAGAATGCAAGAAAACGCTTTTGTCGTCGGGGCTTTGCCCCAAACCCCACTAGGGAACCTTATAGCGTTGCCCCATTTTTTCGCCGAAGGTTGAGAAATGCTGCTTTTTAAAATTCTCATATATATATATATATATATATATATATATATATATATATATATATATATATATATATATATATATATGTGTGTGTGTGTGTGTGTGTGTATGTGTGTGTGTGTGTGTGTTCTGTACACACGTTTATGCATAGGGTTTAGGGTTTACTGGGCGTTAGGGTTAGGGTTTGGAAAAAAATCGCCCCCCCCACTCCAAAGTTCTGGATCCGCTAGTGAATTCTAGTCAATAGCAACAATAAAGTGAAGGAACATTTTATGCATAAAAAAAATATCCTGTATTTTACAGATCATAGTTTAACAAGACTATCATGAATGCAGCACATGCATCAACCCCAAAAGGTTTAAAATGATAAGAATTCATTACAGCAGGGGACTCGAATTCGACAACTGTTTATCCGACTTCTATTTATCCCACTTTCACGAAAGACAAAATATTGAAATAGTTTCGTTTTATTGAAGTGACCAAGTTCTTTCATGGATTCATTCTCAATAAAACTCTTCATAGAAACAACATTAACAAGAACAAAATCGTGTCGTAAGATGCCAAAAAAAAGTAAAGTAATATTAACTTAACGCTGTCAAAATAGCAACAGGAATAGTTATCATATACTCTTACAAACACGCGTCTTTTTTAGCGGCCCCCGAAAAGGGAAAAGACGCTATTAGTTTTGTGTGAAATGTCTGTTCGTTCGTCCGTTCCGTTTAGATCTCGTAAACTAGAAAAGATAGTGAAAATCCGACATCCTAATATGTTAGACCATTCAAAGTTCTGATGCAACGTCTACTTTGTTCTTTTCTAAAAGCAAAAAAAACTAATTTTGTAAATCACTTATGGAAGCAGTTTTTCATAAAAGTACACCACTTTTACAACTATTCACTACTAATAGTAACAAACACTGCAGGCTCCTCAGTAGGGTAGAAAACCAATTGCCATATTTTAACACTTTTATGCAAATGGTTTTAGATTTTTTGTCAAATTTTTTTTTTTTTACATTTTTATTGCTACATTCTGTCCTAATAATTACAACATTTACCCCCTCAAAAAATAATATTTTTTTGAGAGAAAATCTATTTAGTATACATATAAGTTGGACATAATTTCAAACAACAATTAATAAGTAGTTTTTCATATTATCGCGTGAACTGCACAGTGATATCACAAACATAAAACACTTACCTAAACGAATTTTTTTTTTACGTAAATGCTATTCAAAATCTCCTTTTGAGGATTTGACTAAGAGATTGTCAAAACAATTAGATCAATTAGATATTCATTATAAGACATCAGTTAGGCCAGGTTTGCATTTAACTTCACATTCACTTTCACCTATCCTTTGGTTTGTTGGACCGCCGGGGCACCACACAAGATCAGTCAACCTTCTTTCTCCATTCTTCTCTTGTCATTTGCCTTTGATAGAATTTAATTTTAATGTTCTTTCTGAAAATAATGAAACCTGCCTTTTTACCTGCTTGGGTGGACCACTTCGTGGGTCGATTTTGAGTACAAACAGTCTTTGTAACCTTGTTTTTTTTTTAATTGATTTTTATTAATTTTATATTTGAAACAAATCCATGTTATTTCTATGTAAGGCTTGTCTTCGAGTCCGAAGATTAATGAGGAATGCATTAACGTAAAGATAGATAGATAGATAAATAGATAAATAGATAAATAGATAAATAGATAAATAGATAGATAGATAGATAGATAGATAGATAGATAGATACATAGATAAATAGATAAATAGATAGATACATAGATACATAGATAAATAGATAAATAGATAAATAGATAAATAGATAAATAGATAAATAGATAAATAGATAGATAAATAGATAAATAGATAAATAGATAGATAGACAGATAGATAAATAGATAGATAGATAGATACATAGATAAATAGATAAATAGATAGATAGATAGATAGATAGATAGATAAATAGATAGATAGATAGATACATAGATAAATAGATAAATAGATACATAGATAAATAGATAAATAGATAGATAGACAGATAGATAGATAGATAGATAGATAGATAGATAGATAGATAGATAGATAGATAGATAGATAAAAATATGGAGACAGCGTGATGAGGTAAAACCCCAACATTCCCAGCTTGTAGAGATTAGATCAAAGTGAAGTGAAAATGTGAAGTACTGAACTAGCCCCAAAGTCCGAACATAGTTTCCGAATGTCTCCTGACAGCTGAACGCAACTTGAGCGCAGACACAGAGAGTAACTTTGTCTAATACCGGTCCGTTTGTCAAACACAGACACCAGGTCCATGCCTGCTCGCTTTGTTGTAGGCACGAAATTTCATGATGCTTGGTTTGGACAATGTTCTTTGCCAGCCCTTCTCGTGTGGACCCGGCAAGGGCAAGTAATTACAACCCTCGGGCTGGCAGGGGGGAGACAACTACAAGAACACACAGTCTGAAGTCACTTGAAAACCTAGCTAGCCAATAAATCGAATTAAGGCTATGAGTTGCTTTTAGGAAAATTGGATCCGCTTTTTCCGACTTAGAATTGATCGCAAGTCGGAATTAGGGTATTTGCTAGATATTATAAGTATGAGGCTATAGACAGGGACTACCAGGTTGAAACAATAAACAGAGGTCTTAAATTGTCCAGTGCAGTACTTCAAATGGCACATCCAGGACACACAAGCACTGGCACAAGATGTAAAATAGTGAAAGTTTCATCCGGCCCTAAACAAGATTTGAAATAATGAATTTTAAGAATTTCACTCGCTATTAAAACTTTAATATAAGTTGAAATATTGAAGAATATTTTTTTAAATGTTCATTGAATTTTGTTGTTTCTACTGATTTGAAATTGGTAAAAAAAAAAAGCAGGAAACTAAATTTCATAATATGTTAAAAGTTATTCAATAAGTGACTGGCAATTTTGTGTTTGTTGTTTTTTCATGTTACTGAGCAATTTAGTCAAACATCGTGTCAGATGTACCTATAAGCAATATATAATGCTTTGTTTCATAGATGAGTGGACCTTGTAGTACTTTTGAAACAAAAGTGTTTTTTGAAGTACCTTTTATACATTTAAAACTAGAGTGAACTTTAAAGTACTTTTTGTACATTTGAAACAAGAATAGACTTTGAAGTACTTTTTATATATTTGAAACATGAGTGAATTCTGAAGTACTTTTATATATTTGAAAGATGAATGAATGAATTTTATTTAGCCTAAAACTTGAGGGGACTTTGAAGTACTTTTTATACTTTTGAAAGACAAGCCACTTTGCTGTATTTGAAGCTACAACAGCTTATAGGGACATTGATTGATTAGGACTCTTGACTTGGAATTGAAAAAGTATCTTCTATGACAAATTAAAATGCTAAGATACTAGTTACAATATTTGTTTACTATTTCTGGAAAAAAGTTTAAAGTTTAAAAATTAAAACAAAACAATCTAATTTGTTTGCATCTAGAATCAGTTATCTCAAAATGACACGTCACATTTCACGAAGGTTACTAATATGAAGGAAGACAAACTTTGGAATTATGAGTTCGAAAGATATCTAGATTTCAGTGAGCTAGAGAATAAGATGCAGATATTTTCAGTTTGTCTTTGAATGTAAAGTTGTGTAAACAAACTGACAACTTCAAACTAAGTATTATCTCAAACAATTATTTTAAATGTTCCAAACTTAGAACTCTGCCAGAGCTTGACACAATCTAGTTTTCCAAATTGAATTTCAGATGTTCTGGGAATGTTTGCAATATTTACATTTTCATAGAATTTTGAGCAACTTTTTTCAATCATGAAACAGACACAAAACTGTTACAGAAATCCGTTGAGGAACAGCTCACAGTTCATTGGTTATTAGAAGAATAGTTCAGTGTTCATTCGTGAGGAACTAGTATCAAAACACACGAGTTTTACATATCAATACAGTACTAGTGTCACTCTGACATTATTAACTCCAATAAAATTTTTAAATAAAAAATAAATTATATCCATCAAAAATGTTCCCATTTATTTTGTTCCCCTCACTTGAGTCAGAAAGCAAACATAAATTAAAATATTTATTAATTAACTATTTATTGATGTAGTTCAGTAAGTCACAAGTCTCTTGGTAGCACTACACAAGAAAGTCTACAAACAATGACATATTGATCTGACTGTGGTATTTGTTGTCCATTCTTTTCCACTTATTGAAATGTGTATGTCAGCATGTCATTGGCACAGCAGAGCTTTGCTTCTAGTTGTCAAGGCTGGTATGGGACAAGACTACAATGTAGCACGTACTGTTTCAAACTGAAGACAACGTATATATGGAACCAACCATTCTGGAGTTCTATTGAAGTCTGTAGGTGGGTTATTTTATAAACATTTAATTTTATGGACAAAAGTTGAAACAATTGTGTAAGTCTTTCAAATCTTTAGAAACACAATTGAATTTTATATTGACTATGCAAGCATACAATTGTATTTCTTCAGACTAAGCCAGTGGTTCTCAAACGTTTTCGTTAATGGAACGGTTTCCAAGTTCTGATAATTTAGCTAATACTTCGCTCTATTTTTTAGTTATATAGTTAAAAAAGCAACAACTTCTTTCAGACCTTACGATCTAATACAATAACATAAGACAAATGTATTGGTCTATACAAATAGAAATTCAGTCAAAGTCAGTATTAATTATAAAAAGGCTTGTCTTCAAGTAAGAAGAGTAATGAATAGTACAGTATTTTATGTGGCAACGCAGCCCCGCTGCGACCTACATACAAACATTGACCGCCAGTGGTTTTCTTTTTGCCCTCTCTGTCTGTCCTTGGCAGTGGCTTTCCAAGCTCAGCATTACTAGTAGAACGATAGAGATAAAGATGCAAATATAAGCAGCATGAAAACATGCACACAACCAGTGCTAGGTGAATTAGGCTCATAAGTACTACAAACAACCAGTGCTAGGTGAATTAGGCTCATAAGTATTACACACAACCAGTGCTATGTGAATTAGGCTCATAAGTACTACACACAACCAGTGCTAGGTGAATTAGGCTCATAAGTACTACACACAACCAGTGCTAGGTGAATTAGGCTCATAAGTACTACACACAACTAGTGCTAGGTGAATTAGGCTCATAAGTACTCCACACAACTAGTGCTAGGTGAATTAGGCTCATAAGTACTACACACAACTAGTGCTAGGTGAATTAGGCTCATAAGTACTACACACAACCAGTGCTAGGTGAATTAGGCTCATAAGTACTACACACAACCAGTGCTAGGTGAATTAGGCTCATAAGTACTACACACAACCAATGCTATGTGAATTAGGCTCATAAGTACTACACACAACCAGTGCTATGTGAATTAGGCTCATAAGTACTTCCCTGTGACGACAAATGACCTTGAAATACCTTGACGGAAAGTCAAGAAGTTTGTCAATCTCTCTGTTCTAATGGGGAGGAGCTGACTACTTCCTCCAGATTTAATTAACTTTCGTTCATTTGTACATTGTCAAAAAGTATTTTATATGTTTTGGAAAGTCATTTTTCATGAATGGTTTTTCAAGAGCCAGTTGCCATCTTTAAGTGATTTTCTGTTAATTAGTCTATTTAGTAAATTCCATCGAAGTATTACCATACTACAAACTACTGGCTACTCCCGATGATTTGGTCTCAGGCTTTATATTGTTTATTTTGAGTTTTTTTTTTAAATTTTAATAAACAGGTCATGTTTGAAAGACCAACCTAACCTACTATTGAGCCCGTGGATGACAGTATATCTGTTAGAATAAAATGTTACGTCCAATTCTCTTATTTCCTTCGCTCTCTGGAACCTCCATTTTGTTGTGTTTTTTCCATGCACATTGTAACATCTCCTTCATAGACTTGTGACTTGATATGGAAAGATCCGCTTCAAAATATACCTCTGACACACACACACATATTTTGGGCCTGTTAATTGAGTAGCACTTTGAATGATTCGCTCCCACACCCCCCACCTCAGCCCTTAGTCTCTTGTACACATTCCCGTTCACCTTTCTACCTTTAGTGTGTGATTTAGTCTCTAGATAAAAAGAAATATCAATTCGGTTTCATTCATTGTCATCGTTTAGTTGACCTCCTTTGAATGTAGATTTAGATTTATCTTTTCAATGTTATTAGGATTAGCTGTTGTTGTTTCTTTCAACAGTGATACTTGCGTTCTGTCTCTCTCTTTCGAAAACAAAAATACAAGAAAAAGACTCTAGATGTATCGTATTAATGCTATTGGATTGATTTTGTTGTTTATTTAGAGCGCGTCTAAAAGTAAGTGGAAATGAGGTAAAGCATATTAAAAATAATTAGGAAAAAAATCGCTTTAAAAATACGAATTTTTTTTATGCTTTATATATAGACTGCTCATTCTGGGAAAATACTGAAAGTAAGACAAAGTTTGATAGAAAGCTTGCGGTTTTTCGCAAATAGCGGTCGTCAGGTTGCGATTATGTCAAATCGGGTTCTTAGCAAGCGTCTAGGAGGTAAAAAGAACCTGTGTACGAAATGTTATGCTATCTCTACGACGATTTAAGAGATCTCTTGATCAATGAATGAGTGGTATTTTATAAATATTTTGTAGACTTCAGTTCGTTTGTTTCGTCCAATAATCAAGACATTTATCTCTTAGTCCAAATGATTTATCTCTTAGTCCAAGTGATTTATCTCTTGGTCCAAATGATTTATCTCTTAGTCATAATGATCATCCTAGGCTAAATAGTTTTTCTATGACAAAATGTTAATGGATTCTGTTGGCACAAGTAAATATATTTAAATCATTTGTCGTGTAAGAACTTCGAATGATTCGCTAACCATTCAGTGTCTATGCTAATGAATTTGAATCTGATGATTCAATCAATGTACACGAGAGAATCAATGCGGGACACTGGGGAGACTTGAACATTTACATGAACAAACTCAACAGACTTGATGTTCAATTATTTTTTTTGAAGACATCAGACTACGAACTGTCACTTAATGTCCTCCTTGAAGAAATGTACATCGATACATGATCGATAAACAAGGCTGCTAATGGCGATCAATAGCTGAGCTCGAAGTAGAAAAACAACTGTGAACAACCATCATTACTGGTCGTGGTGTCATGTCAAATATTTCCTGTCACAGGGATGAAAAAGTTATATTGTGTCTACTATAACTGTGTCATGTTCCAGCACAGAGACTTAGTGACAGTAGGTTCCAATAGATTCAAGTATATATTAGCACAAGAGAACACGGTATTGAATTACACATGAATAGAAGTATCTCTAGGAGTCGAGGCAATCTGCTGGCCACATTATCTGATGTACACTCGAAGTAAGCTTACATATCGAACATATTAACTTAGAAGATAAATTAATCCGTAAATTTGAAGCCATCAGAAAAGTCACAGGATCTTTATGTCGGCGCCTAATGTAGGTCTCTAGCTAAGCGATATAGGTCAGATGTCAGACTTTATTTAGGAACAATAAGAACTGCAAGGGGAAATGTCTTTACATTTTCATTTTTTGACAAACAAACATGTAACTAGTTACAGACACAGGTGAGGATGTAAGACAAGTATGCACTACAAACTAGTAATAACCACTACACTACATTCCTGCAGACAAAATGCAGGTCTTACATATCACATGTTTACCCAAAATTCACATCAAAGGCTGGTCCAAATATGATTATAAATACAAAACTGTAAGCATGATTGCTGCTTGGCAGACAGTTGGAGGACGCATGGTTTTTGCCCTGGTCAGGACAATCAAATCAAATACAGTGTGAATAGTGGAGTTTATACAAAACTTATATCCTTTCACTTTGTCTGTCAGTCTTATTCAGCTTACACCACCATCTCAGTCAAGTATAATTTCTTTCCCTTGTTCGAGAGTCCAAACAAAATATCTAATTTCCAATAGCTAATTAATTGGTTAATATCAGGTGACCGAGCCTCGCTCGGATGAATAATTTGTTAAGGAAGGATATATACCCGAAGTCATTTTGGGAATATTGTTGTAATTACGAAAATGAACGATCGGGTAAAGACTCAATCCGAAGAGTTGCTTTTTCGTTCTGTCAGTTCTAAATGTAATTGTACATGGCGATTAGAATAGGAAATCCCCCCAACAGTAGGCCTATAGAAAATCACAGCTCAGTCTTAACGTTTTACATTGGTTCTTTCGCGTAAAACTATTGGGCTATTATAGGCTTTGAAGAAAGTCTTTACAGTGTAACTTCTAAAATGGTTACTTTCTGACATTTAATATTGCAATTAATATATTCATTATGGCTCTGAGACATGGAAACTTTACAGAAAACAACTAAGACTTCTTGAGTGCTTTCACCAAAGATGCTTCCTCTCCATCATGGACATACGGTGGCAGGACCGCACTTCAAACAGCGATGTCCTTGCCAACGCCGGTATGGACAGTATAGAGGGACTTCTTATGGTCCGACAGTTGCACTGGGTAGGGCACATATCCCGTATGGGAGACGAACGTATGCCAAAGGCAGTCTTTTTTTTGGTGAGCTATAAGGTGGTCGACGTAACAGAGGCGCCCCACGGAAACGCTTCAAAGACCAGGCGTCAACTTTTCTTGGCTGACATAGAAGAGAGCACCTGGTTGTATGCGGCCTCCGAACGAGACAGCTGGAGGTCACTCACGAAGGCCGCGGGATACACATTTGAGACCAAAAGAAAATCTGCTGCTGAGGACAAACGCAGACGGCGAAAAGAAAATCTAAATCGACCACCTGCGGACAATGGCTATGCTTGCCCTGGATGTGGCAAACTATGTAGGTCACAGCTGGGGCTGCGCAGCCACGGGAAATACTGCATTCCTCACTAATCTTCGGTTTCGAAGACAAGCCTTATTATTATGACTTTAGTAAGAATCATCAAGTGATGCAAAATCTCTACTTTATAGTGTAAAACGTGCACCTAGTAACAAAGTAAAATCGCGCATTTTTTCCTAAGAGACTTAAAAACATCGCGTTAGTATTCTAAAGACGCGTTATTGTGAGGCATCTCTTTTACTCAGACAACCTTTCAGCTTACTAAAAAAAAAAGATTGCCAAAAATATGTTCGTCCCCCATACGGAATAAGTGCCCTGCAAAGCGTGACTATCGGATTATAAGAAGTTCATACCATTTCGCTGTTTGTATTGCGGTCTTTGGTGAAGTCGTTCAAGAAGTCTTAGTTGTTTACTATAAAGTACTCATATCTCAGATCCACATAGAGGGGTTGAGAGAATCTCTGGTTGACACTGATTTTTGTAGACAGACGGAGCGATTTATTTCGCCACACTCTCGCTTGGAGGCGTCCAAAAGCACGACTATCCCTGATCACATATTAACCTCTCTTTAAAGCAATGCGTCATTTGATACTATGCTTCCCAGATAATGTGAAATTATCTACCACTTTAAGGGATGTCTATGCGCGGTAATCTTTGGGCTGAGAAGGTTTTATTGGGTGACTTCTGGAACATGACTACTGTTTAACCGAGGTTTATAGGTTAACCAAAAAAAAGCAGCAGCGTGATGAAAATTCGTTGACCGCGAGCTGGATATCACCAGGGCCAGCCTTAGGCCTATGCTGCCGCAGTGGACCCCGAAGGTTCAAAAGCCCCGCGCTAATTCAAGGTGTAAATTATTTAATTAAACCATTATAATTTATAATAGGGTTCCCGTGGTCTCTTTGTTTTCAAGGAGCTCCTGGAAATCTCCTGAAACTCATAAAAATGTCCTTAAAAAGACTAAATTGTCATTTTGGGGTGTCAATCAATATGGTAAACGCCAGTCCTACACGTGATATAAAAAAAAAACGGCATCGCCAGCTTTCATTTAATAAAAATGTAATGTAAATACGAATTTATTTTCTAATTCAAAATCTTTATTTTAACTTATTATCCTTATCCCTACCCTTACTGGTCCGCGCGCAATCCATTTGACATAGGGCCCCGCAAATGTTAGGGCCGGCCCTGGTTGTGCAAGTAAAGCATAGATAAGCTGTGTTATGACCATTTCCTATGTTTTGGTATGGGACAGTAGACTTCGAAGCTTTAACATATTGCAATAATTCACCAACTAATAACAAAGTAAAAGCTTTCTACGGGTGTAGTGTAAACAATTTATAAAGCCTTTAAAACACAATAACTAATCATACATTAAGATATTTAATTTCATTATTTTTCTTCCATATGGATCAATGTACAATAAGATGGTGCGCAAATGTTTAATTACGCCAATTGAATCATTAAAACTTTTTCATGTTGGCGAAGAAATGTCTTAGTGTACTGCTGTGAGCCTAGTGACGTAAGAAAATTTCATTCATAAAACATTCTAGCCAAAATTAATTTTTTTTTGATAATGAGCCATTTTCAAACCGATATAACGCTCGACCTCGAGTTTTCCCGATGTGGCCAAGGAGTTGAAATTTTTTTTCTCACTATTATGCAAATACCGTGAAATTTTAAAGAAAATCGTTAGAGCCGTTTTCGAAATAAAAGATATATATATATATATATATATATATATATATATATATATATATATATATATATATATATATATATACAAGAATTGCTCGCTTAAGAGTATAGGATATATATAAATATATATACAAGAATTGCTCGATTAAGAGTGTAGGATTCTTAAAATTGATTCTTGTGTTGTCAGGTAAAATACAAAATTTCAGCTTGATCCAAGATTGGGTGTGCGAGAAATAATGTGTACAATCTTTTTACCAGACAGACAGATAGACAGACAGAGTTAATATAAGCTTTGTAAAAAAAGACAGGTATGGTTACTCCATAATTGTAGCCAAGATAGGTTTGGGGTTAAAACCCCCTCCATTAAAAAAAAAACTAAAGAAAAACTACAGTGGATAATTCAAACGTTTCGAGACTACCCTCCCCCTTTTTGTTTGAATCAAAAGCAAAGCAACGATCACCAAATTCCATGAGCAAAACCAAAAGGGGTTTGATGGTTAACCCCCTCCCCCCCCCCGAATTCTATAAGAATAAGTAAAGCAAAACTATAGTTACCATTTGAGCCTAGCAATAAGTTTTTTTTTTCTTTGCCAGTTGCTGGCAGCAATAAATCAAGTAACTCGACTAGCGAGAGACTTAGCAAGAAAACATGGAGTGAAATATTTTATTTGAAAAGACAATTCCTCCATGATTAAACTTCAATATATGAAAATAATTTTTATAGAAATAATTTTGTTTTTGTTCAAATAGGGAATCGAACCCATGACACCGTCTCGGCCAACGAGAAATGTGTATTTGTACGATTATTTATTGGTATGTTCATTATATGAACATCTAGAGATCTGATTTAGAACTCTTAAAATCTAGTCTAGATCTACTTCTAGAAGTCCAGAATCTCTATGTATTCTATAATAGATGTATGTA
Source organism: Biomphalaria glabrata (assembly GCF_947242115.1). Taxonomy (NCBI): domain Eukaryota; kingdom Metazoa; phylum Mollusca; class Gastropoda; family Planorbidae; genus Biomphalaria; species Biomphalaria glabrata. The sequence continues at coordinate 26,339,880 of NC_074712.1, forward strand.
GAAATAAAAGCAACGCTTATAAACTTCAATACAATTAATTCGACTTTAAATTTACTCAGTCATCGCATTGACGGTACTACGGCTGACTAGTCATGTTGGCTCTAGACTCAGCGCTACGCCCGACCCGCTAGATGGCAAGGGAGGGGTGTCGCTCCACTAATGAAGGCACTGGATTTGACAAAGAGAATTAGATGAATAACAGAAATGGGAATCAAATTGGAGCATGTCTTTCCACCCAGAAAAATGTCAGTTATTAAGAGTAACAAAGAAAAACTAAAACAAATAAATGGTAAACCAGTATCACAGACTAAAAACGCAAAATACCTAGGTGTTATAATAAATGAAAAGCTGTCATGGAATCCCCATATTCATGAAACTATAAAAAAAAAAATCAAACAAAGGGCTTATTAAAAGAAATTTCTATAAATTAAATAAGAACATAAAACTAAAATGTTATTTAACCTTGGTTAGGCCAATAATACAATATGCATCCTTTGTTTGGGACACCTCAACTCAAGAAAACATTAAGAAACTGAAACAGACACAAAATAGAGCAGTGAGATTTATAACAAACGAATATTCACATTTGACTAGAGTAACACCTTTAGTAAAATCAGTAATTTAAAAAGCCTTCAGGATAGAAGACTTAAAAGTAAAGTAGCAATTATACATAAAACACTGAACCATAATCTTGAAATACAAAAACAAAATTTAATAAAATAACTCAGAAAGACACAAAGATAATGACACATTTCTCGTTCCATATGCTAAGACAAATGTGTACAAATGCTTCTTCTTCCCTAGCGCTATTAGAGCATGGAATGGGTTGCATGAGATAGCCAGGAAAACCTGTGTCTTGGCAGAATCTAGGTCATTGGTTAATATGCATGACTAAATGCATGACGCGTAGGACGTAATCATCTTCTTATTTAAAGTAACGTCTGTATCATATAAGATAAGATCTCACGAAAATGACTTGTATATTCTTGCGCAAGATTCACATACGATTTATATTTCAAAATGAGTTGCCTACCTTGAAAGCTCTGGCTATACATCGGAAGAAACTGATCTTTCCGAGGTGCACATGCGAAGGGGAATGTTAGAAAGCTCCGGGTAACGTGTCAGCCGTGTAAAGCATCTTTTCTAGAAGATTCTGGACCCAGCCACTTAGTAATGCTAGGACGTGGAGATAACTTCTAAGAAAACACCTTGGAGATGAGCTGCTTGTTGAGCTGAGTTTCACCGACATTCATTTTTATGACATCGTGTCATGTGACAGAAGAACACAAATATACTAAAGTAGAACTTCAAGCAGGGACAAATGTAACGTCACTGTCTATCTTCCAGAATCTGATCTAAGTGGGGACAAACGTAACTTCACTGTCTGTCTCTAGAATTTATTCTAAGTGGGACAGGCGTTCTAACTTCACTGTCTGTCTCTAGAATCTATTCTAAGTGGGACACTCGTTCTAACTTCACTGTCTGTCTCTAGAATCTATTCTAAGTGGGACACTCGTTCTAACTTCACTGTCTGTCTCTAGAATCTATTCTAAGTGGGACACTTGTTCTAACTTCACTGTCTGTCTCTAGAATCTATTCTAAGTGGGACACTCGTTCTAACTTCACTGTCTGTCTCTAGAATCTATTCTAAGTGGTACACTTGTTCTAACTTCACTGTGTGTCTCTAGAATCTATTCAAAGTGGGACACTTGTTCTAACTTCACTGTGTGTCTCTAGAATCTATTCTAAGTGGGACACTTGTTCTAACTTGACTGTCTGTCTCTAGAATCTATTCTAAGTGGTACACTTGTTCTAACTTCACTGTGTGTCTCTAGAATCTATTCAAAGTGGGACACTTGTTCTAACTTCACTGTCTGTCTCTAGAATCTATTCTAAGTGGGACACTTGTTCTAACTTCACTGTCTGTCTCTAGAATCTATTCTAAGTGGGACACTTGTTCTAACTTCACTGTCTGTCTCTAGAATCTATTCTAAGTGGGACACTTGTTCTAACTTCACTGTCTGTCTCTAGAATCTATTCTAAGTGGGACACTTGTTCTAACTTCACTGTCTGTCTCTAGAATCTATTCTAAGTGGTACACTTGTTCTAACTTCACTGTGTGTCTCTAGAATCTATTCAAAGTGGGACACTTGTTCTAACTTCACTGTCTGTCTCTAGAATCTATTCAAAGTGGGACACTTGTTCTAACTTCACTGTCTGTCTCTAGAATCTATTCTAAGTGGGACACTTGTTCTAACTTCACTGTCTGTCTCTAGAATCTATTCTAAGTGGGACACTTGTTCTAACTTCACTGTCTGTCTCTAGAATCTATTCTAAGTGGGACACTTGTTCTAACTTCACTGTCTGTCTCTAGAATCTATTCTAAGTGGGACACTTGTTCTAAATTCACTGTCTGTCTCTAGAATCTATTCTAAGTGGGACACTTGTTCTAACTTCACTGTCTGTCTCTAGAATCAATTCTAAGTATCATTGCATAGTTCCCATGTCCGATGTGTGCCTAATTTAGTCCCCTAGCAAGACTGAACTCTATCGATGGCATGACATTACAACTAATTGAATGTAAAACACTTGAAGACTCTCAATTGTCTAAGGCATGAAATTCTTTATGTCCAAACGTAAAAAGAAAAAAAAGTTTCCTGTGATGACATGAAAAAAGGTTTCATGATGAGGTTCTGTCACGTCATTGGTCACGTGATTTCTACAACTCTTTTTACTTCTAGGAGATGGGCGCTAATTGAGTTAGGACGGTTTGATCGTGTCTTGTCGCCATCTTGTCCCTGGATTTAGAGTACTTGGACTGGAGAGTCATGACTTAACCCTGCTACTCGAAAGTGAAACACGTCATAGACTTGAAGTTGATCCTTCTGTTTGTTGAGCATGACATGACTTGTTAACAACTGAACCATTTACTGTCGGACGAGATTTTCAAACATAAACTTGTTCTTTCAAACATGTCTTAGGGTTGTTAATGTAGTCAGCTCAACATTCTGGTTCGTTCTGAGCTCAACATGTGGTCTCTTCTTCATCTGAGTTCAACATGCAGTCTGTACTTGTTCTGAGCTCAACATTACTTGGTGCCACATCACCCACCAAAACATCATCTCATCCAGGTGAACTTGACCCTCTGCGACTTGTGCTGCTTGGACAGATGTATCCAGGGGACAAATACAATCATTCGCAGCCCGGGCAGGACCCGCAGTACCATTCGCAGCCCGGGCAGGACCCGCAGTACCATTCGCATCCCGGGCAGGACCCGCAGTACCATTCGCATCCCGGGCAGGACCCGCAGTACCATTCGCATCCCGGGCAGGACCCGCAGTACCATTCGCATCCCGGGCAGGACCCGCAGTACCATTCGCATCCCGGGCAGGACCCGCAGTACCATTCGCATGCCGGATATGACCCTTGGACAGGAGTTTTTCATCCCTGTTTTATAGAATAGATTACTGTCTCTAGTCTTTTATGATTCATATGTCCAACGCTACTTTTGTTACTTACTAAAATTGCTTACATAATCATTCTCTAATTCCCCAATAGAGTCTTTTTTTAATTTCAAATTTGTGTTTGTATATTATTGTATGTGTGTGTATGTTCGTATCACATTTTTAAAATCATTTGCTTTATGATGTTAAACAATATGTGTGTGTGTTTTATGTTAATGAAAAAAAGAAAAAGAAGAATACAATTAAATTACTAACATTAGTGCAGAGATAACATGCAAGACTATCCAAAATTATAGAAACAATATAGACTGCAGATCAAATGACATTTAGGAATGCCATAATATAGCATCAGGATTATATTGAAATGTCTGTACTAAAGTGAACGCGTCATAACATTCATTAAAACTGTAATGAACATAAGTGTACAAGCAACAATCATTGAATAAAACTTAATGAACATAAGTGTACAAGCAACAATCATTGAATAAAACTTAATGAACATAAGTGTACAAGCAACAATCATTGAATAAAACTTAATGAACATAAGTGTACAAGCAACAATCATTGAATAAAACTTAATGAACATAAGTGTACAAGCAACAATCATTGAATAAAACTTAATGAACATAAGTGTACAAGCAACAATCATTGAATAAAACTTAATGAACATAAGTGTACAAGCAACAATCATTGAATAAAACTGTAATGAACATAAGTGTACAAGCAACAATCATTGAATAAAACTTAATGAACATAAGTGTACAAGCAACAATCATTGAATAAAACTGTAATGAACATAAGTGTACAAGCAACAATCATTGAATAAAACAAAACCAGAAGTTACAAATGTACATTTCTGTAGGTCGCAACAAGTACAAGGTGTGGAGCTGTCATTCACATTCACAACAGAGAGATTTTTTCCCCTTATTTCCAAAGTGAGATTGTCGATACTCAGTGAAGAATGGAAATATCGCTGTGCTTTCTGGAGGCAGAAGTGTTATTCCAGGGAGTATCGCTCTCGCCGTCAGCATTTCTTATGTTAATGCTTGAGAATCGATACCTTGGCATGATTGGATAGGCCGAGAAGACCGAGTCCAATATGGCGCCCATTGGAATGGCCAATGTAGTAGAAGTGTATGTATTCCTTTTAGCACTCGCTTTATTCTTTGCATTATTACAACGGGGACAAAAACTTTTTTGTCGAAATCTTTGAAAATAAGAAAAGAAATGTTATATTTTGTTGACATCTTTGAAAATAAGAAAAGAAATGTCATATTTTGTTGACATTTTCTCATTAATAAACGATTGGATTTTCTTTTCAACTAAACTTTCAGATTTGATCTAAACTTGTTTCACATTGTTTAGGGCTACTCTTAAACCAAGGACTTCATTATGACGTCATTCAAGGCATGTAAGTATGCTTAAATGTTGCTTATTTATTCCGATGACAAAACTCTGAATGACCCCGTCAACTTTTAGCACTTTCAAAATATTTTTTTACAAAATAAAAAAAAAAATTAAATTAGAAAACAAAACAAGAAACGTTATTTAATAATTTTACAAAGTTTTGTCTATTTAAAGTAAAAACATTCCAAGACTTAAAACTTATTGAAATAATGTCAGTGCAATGGGTGGCTGGGAAAAGACTACAACTTCTGTAGGAATGAACGAAAGATCACTTCGTTACAACACACAAAACAACAACAACAAAAACAGCGCCTCTCGTAAGTATTTAAAAAAAAAGTTCACTGAAAGTGTATGATTGCTTCTTCAGCGTCTAATTTACACACACACAAACAACAATTGTGGGCATTTAAAATGCACATTGTTAACTTTTATCTATGCAGACAGTTTGTGAATAAATAAAATAGAAGACATCTTGTGTAAAAATGAACAGTAGACATCTTGTGTAAAAATGAACAGTAGACATCTTGTGCATGAATGAAAAGCAGAATTATTGTTTATAAATGAACAATAAACATCTTGTGTATAAATGAGCAGCAGACATCTTGTGTATAAATAAACAACAAACATTTGTGTATAAATAAACAACAAACATTTGTGTATAAACTCACACTAAAGTTTTAAGTTGACTTTTGTTCTTTTGTGAATCCTAAAAAAAAAAAAAGAAAACTATAATAAAAAAGTGACAAGAAAAGTAGGTGACCCGGGACTGACCCCTATTGGTCAGTTGTGTTCACTCACTTCTTTCTAAACAAACTTTCGCCTAAATCCTATTCACAACAGTGACCTCGAATCAAATCCTTAGAGACTATTATTAAAAGTAGAATTGACAGAAGTCAAATAAGGATCTTTGTCTACTTCGTTTGTAACACTGGACTAGAAATATAAACATGATAGACCGACGGACAGACAGACAACATAAACACGATCATTGTTTCCCAGAAGCCTCTAAAATTAAGTGGGTGGAATCTTTTTTTAATAGAGAGAAAGAGAGAAAAAGAGAGAGAGGGGGAGAGGAAAGGAGAGAGAGAAGAAAAAAAAACATGGCCTAATGTGTACGTTGTCAAGACCCTGCCGCCATTGACTAAAGTGACAAAACACGCAGATAATTACCTGAGAGAAAGAGAGAGAGAGAGAGAAAGAGAGAGAGAGAGAAAGAGAGAGAGAGAGAAAGAGAGAGAGAGAGAAAGGTTGTGCAGAGGTGCGCCACGTTTGTCGTTTTGTTTTCTATGATCGAAACTCACTACTAACACTTCGTTCTCATGCAAGGGACATCACAACGTCAAGACATTGGCAGCAGGGGGGTGCATGTATTCATTTTATGGGTCTTGTTGGTTTATCTAGCTTGTCAGTGTTGAGTCCTTGTGTTGGTATAAATGTATTTATCTAGCTTGTCAGTGTTGAGACCTGGTTTTTGTATAAATGTATTTATCTAGCTTGTCAGTGTTGAGACCTGGTGTTTGTATAAATGTATTTATCTAGCTTAACAGTGTTGAGACCTGGTGTTTGTATAAATGTATTTATCTAGCTTAACAGTGTTGAGATCTGGTGTTTGTATAAATGTGTTTATCTAGCTTAACAGTGTTGAGACCTGGTGTTTGAATAAATGTATTTATCTAGCTTGTCAGTGTTGAGTCCTTGTGTTGGTATAAATGTATTTATCTAGCTTGTCAGTGTTGAGACCTGGTTTTTGTATAAATGTATTTATCTAGCTTGTCAGTGTTGAGACCTGGTTTTTGTATAAATGTATTTATCTAGCTTAACAGTGTTGAGACCTGGTGTTTGTATAAATGTATTTATCTAGTTTAACAGTGTTGAGATCTGGTGTTTGTATAAATGTGTTTATCTAGCTTAACAGTGTTGAGACCTGGTGTTTGTATAAATGTATTTATCTAGCTTAACAGTGTTGAGACCTGGTGTTTGTATAAATGTATTTATCTAGCTTAACAGTGTTGAGACCTGGTGTTTGTATAAATGTGTTTATCTAGCTTGTCAGTGTTGAGACCTGGTTTTTGTATAAATATATTTATCTAGCTTGTCAGTGTTGAGACCTGGTGTTTGTATAAATGTGTTTATCTAGCTTGTCAGTGTTGAGTCCTTGTGTTTGTATAAATGTGTTTATCTAGCTTGTCAGTGTTGAGTCATTGTGTCTTACCCATGTCTATATCTAATGTCCAATCTTTATTGTTAATGCACGAGATTGGTGTGTGTGTGTGTCTGTGTGTATTTGCAAATAATTAGATAAAGTCCTAACCAAAACAGACAAAAACATAACGAGATTATGAAGATAGTTTGTGTTTTCATACCAACTTACACGCGGCTCACGAATGTGTCATAGGTTTAGTAAGCAGTACATATCAAAAGCCCAACACCAGAAGCTATGAAGTACAGACAATCACCTCGCTCCAGACGTATCAGAAACCATGAAGTACAGACAATCACCTCACTCCTTACAGACGTATCAGAAGCCATGAAGTACAGACAATCACCTCACTCCTTACAGACATATCAGAAGCCATGAAGTACAGACAATCACCTCACTCCTTACAGACATATCAGAAACCATGAAGTACAGACAATCACCTCACTCCAGACGTATCAGAAACCATGAAGTACAGACAATCACCTCACTCCTTACAGACGTATCAGAAGCTATGAAGTACAGACAATCACCTCGCTCCTTAGAGACGTATCAGAAGCCATGAAGTACAGACAATCACCTCGCTCCAGACATACCAGAAGCTATGAAGTACAGACAATCACCTCACTCCTTACAGACGTATCAGAAGCTATGAAGTACAGACAATCACCTCACTCCTTACAGACGTATCAGAAGCTATGAAGTACAGACAATCACCTCACTCCTTACAGACGTATCAGAAGCTATGAAGTACAGACAATCACCTCGCTCCTTAGAGACGTATCAGAAGCCATGAAGTACAGACAATCACCTCACTCCTTACAGACGTATCAGAAGCTATGAAGTACAGACTATCACCTCGCTCCTTACAGACGTATCAGAAGCTATGAAGTACAGACAATCACCTCGCTCCTTACAGACATATCAGAAGCTATAAAGTACAGACAATCACCTCGCTCCAGACATACCAGAAGCTATGAAGTACAGACAATCACCTTACTCCTTACAGATATATCAGAAGCTATGAAGTACAGACAATCACCTCACTCCTTACAGACGTATCAGAAGCTATGAAGTACAGACAATCACCTCACTCCTTACAGAAGTATCAGAAGCTATGAAGTACAGACAATCACCTCACTCCTTACAGACATATCAGAAGCTATGAAGTACAGACAATCACCTCACTCCTTACAGACGTATCAGAAGCTATGAAGTACAGACAATCACCTCGCTCCTTAGAGATGTATCAGAAGCCATGAAGTACAGACAATCACCTCACTCCTAACAGACGTATCAGAAGCTATGAAGTACAGACAATCACCTCGCTCCTTAGAGACGTATGTACAGGACATTGTAATAGTGAATGTTGGTTGACATTACTGTAATTAATTAGACATTGTTCAAGTCCACAAGTATTCAATGATTTGATAATTATAAAATATCAAAAAATATTTTTTTTTAAACGTAGCTTATATTTAGGGTAATTTTTAGCTGACCCCGAAAGGGGAAAAGACGCTATTAGTTTTGTGCAAAATGTCTGTCCATCTGTCCGTCTGTCGGTCCGTCTGTCCGTCCGTCCCGTTTAGATCTCGTAAACTACAAAAGATATTGAAAATCCGACATCACAATATTTTAGACTTTAGACCATTCAAAGTTCTGATGCAACGGCTACTTTTTTTTTTCTGAAAGCGAAAAATCTAATTTTTAACCCTTACCAGTCATTTTTATTTTTTGAGGAGTTTGCAGCCAGGTCTGAATTAAATTCTAGCTGATTCATAGTATTTTACAAGAAATTAGAAAAATAAAATAAAACAGACATCCAGTTGTTGTTGTTTTTTTTTATATTTTATTTATAACAACGAAAAATGTTCCAAACATGATGTCTGAATGTTTAGTTTTGAAAATTTATTTGTGGATGGTGCTTTTTGAAGCACTCCCGAGGGTGCACTCCAGGGTGACGTAACTGACCAACTGAGAGTAAGTTTCACACTAGAATACTGTCTACACCCACTGCCTGGTGTATGCAGTTTTTAGTCTTTCAGTTTGGAAAGTTAGCTATGAAATATTGGAATTTTTTTAAGTCTCTGGTCAGACCCCCCCCCCCGCCCCCCTCCCCCTCCGCACCGCCTTTGATGCTGTGAAAAACGATCTTGGTCAAGCTATTTTATTTATTTTTTAGAATAATTTCACGATTATCATTTACTTTCTGCTTTATAAAATAGTAATTTAAAATTTAGGAATCAGGAAGTGGAACAAAAAGTTTGATATTTAACTTAAATTCGAGCCAAATTATTATGGCCCACTGGGTGGGACATTCGACCAGAACAGGAAAAAAAAATGTCCCACCCAGTGGGACATTCGACCGGAAAGGGTTAAAAATCAGTTATGCAAGCAGTTTTTTAAAGAGAAAAAGCTAAGTGGTATGCATTATAAGTTAGACCTAATTTAAAACAAATAGTAATCTTGTAAACTTCATTTTCCAGATTTTTTTTTATGACGTAATGTAGTAGATATTGAGCCTTTTTAAAACAATTAGATCATTTATGAGACATTAGTTAGGCCAGGGGAGGCGCGGTGGCTGAGCGGTAAAGTGCTTGGCTTCCGAACCGGGGGTCCCGGGGTCGAATCCTGGTGAAGACTGGGATTTTTAACTTTGGAATCCTTGGGCGCCTCTGAGTCCACTCAGCTCTAATGGGTACCTGACATTAGTTGGGGAAAAGTAAAGGCGGTTGGTCGTTGTGCTGGCTACATGACACCCTCGTTAACCGTAGGCCACAATAACAGATGAACTTTACATCATCTGCCCTATAGACAACAAGGTCCGAAAGGGTAACTAGTTAGGCCAGGTTCACATTTAACTTTACATTCACTTTCACATATCCCTTGATCTGCGGGACCGTTGGGTCACTGCACAAGATTTGTTAACCTACTTTCTCCAATCTTATCTCTCATTTGTCTTTGATATAATTTCATTCGGATGTTCATTCTGAAAATATTGAAGCCTGCCTGGGTGGACCACTTCGGGGGCCGATTTTGTGTTTGTGTTTCCACACAAACTGTCTTTTGTAACCTTGTATCAATTAGCTTGAATCAGATATCTAATTAAATTTGTAACAGATCTATTATAGTCATAAATCTTTGTGATTAGAAATATTTTACCTATTGTTTTAGTTTAGTGCAATTTCATGGTTTTAACTTTCTCAATGCGCTATGATTCTATCAATTGTCTAGACCAGTTGGGAAAAGGGATGGGGGGGGGAGGAACTTTAATTGGTGGCAAGACTGGAAGGGCTAATACCCCCGTAGAACCTTGGAGAGAAACCCTGCTGTTCGGCGTAGTGCCTCATAATTCCCATGCAGGTGGGTTGGGGGGGGGGGGGAGAAGTGGGTATCTGTGTCAATGCTTCAGTGATCGCTTTTTCAATGCATTAAAAAAAAGTTGTACGATTTGAATTTGCAAGCTCAAGCCTCTTCAATCCATCATGCAAACCACTGTGCCAGTGAAGTGCTTATGGAAATTGAAGGTTTATAGTTATCTATTGTTAGTTTAAAACAACTCAACTCAATTCACCAAACAAAATATAAAGGGAACTAATATAGCTTATACCACCACATCAGTCATGTACAATTTCTTTTCCTTATTCGATGGCAAAACCAACAAATTAATTTCCAATACTTAATTAACTAATCTGTTAGAAAAGAGTATTTGTTACAGTCAGCTTGTGGACTGCGTACATTTCGAATCAGTTTATATTTTTTTATTGATTCTTGTTTTGTCAGGTACATGAAATAATTGTGTAAAATTTTAACTTGATCCAAGATCAAGTGGGAGAAATAACGTGTACAAACTTTGTACCAAATAGACAGACAGAATGAGTTGATATAGCCTTGTATAAAAAAACAAATATTCAATTCTGTGTGGGCCCCCTAGTGAAAAACTCCTACAGTTGACATAGATTTCTCTTATTGACATATTTTATCTGCAAACCTTTTTTTAGCGGCCCCCAAAAGGGGAAAAGACGCTATTAGTTTTGTGTGAAATGTGTGTCTGTCCGTCCGTCCCGTTTAGATCTCGTAAACTAGAAAAGATAGTGAAAATCCGACATTATAATATTTTAGTCCATTCAAAGTTCTGATGCAACAGCTACTTTTTTCTTTTCTAAAAGCGAAAAATCTAATTTTTTTAATCACTTTTGCAAGCAGTTTTTTTTTATAAAAATACACCACTTTTACAACTATTTACTATTAATAGTAACAAACACGGGAGGCTCTTTAGTATGGGAATATATATTTACCATATTTTTAACACATTTATGCAAATGGTTTTAGACTTTTTGTTTATTGCTACGTTATGTATTATATATCATACCAACTACTACATTTACCCATAACTAATGTTAAAGAGAAAAATATATATTTAGTATGCATATAAGTTGGTCATAATTTAAAACAACAATTATTAAGTAGTTTTTCATATGATCATGTGAACTGCAGCGCTATACCACGACCATAGGAATTATTTTTTTTTTACGGAATTTTTTTTTTTCTTTTTTTGAGGATTTGAATAAGAGATTGACCCTTTACAAAACAATTAGATCAATTAGATATTCATTATAAGACATCAGTTAGGCCAGGTTTGCATTTAACTTCACATTCACTTTCACCTATCTTTTGGTCTGCTGGACCACACAAGATCTGTCAACCTTCTTTCTTCATTCTTCTCTGTCATTTGTCTTTGATAGAATTTCATTCTGATGTTCTTTGTGAAAATATTGATACCTGCCTTTTTACCTGCCTGGGTGGACCACTTCGGAGGCCGATTATGAGTTTGTATGTCCACACAAACTGTCTTTGTAACCTTGTTTTTTCAGATCTAATGATCTTTCTTCATTTGTAGCCTATAAAGATAAAATATACCCCCCCCCCCCAAACTGAGTGTTTTCTATGAAAATTCAAAACATTCCCAGCTACTAAGCCCATGTTGTTGTTGTTGTTGTTATATCAAGTTCTGTGTTTATATTGTTTTATACCATTCAGAGGCGTGCTTAGCAATGTACGGGTGTTGAGGGCCGCACGTGGGATCAGGTGCTGAGGGACATTAAACATTCCTACCTGCATGGATTCAAAGTATTAACCTAGTGAACCTGAGATCCAGATTGATCGTTCTGCGTGTAAAAATGACCATACTTCGTCAGCCCGATGTATCTGTCTTACCACAGACAGTTGGTAATTAAAACATCAGCCCGATGTATCTGCCTTACCACAGACAGTTGATAATTAAAACATCAGCCCGATTGTCTTACCACAGACAGTTGGTAATTAAAACATTAGCCCAATGTATCTGTCTTACCACAGACATTTGGTAATTAAAACATCAGCCCAATGTATCTGTCATACCACAGACTGTTGGTAATTAAAACATCAGCCCGATGTATCTGTCTTACCACAGACAGTTGGTAATTAAAACATCAGCCCGACTTATGTCTTACCACAGACAGTTGGTAATTAAAACATCAGCCCGATGTATCTGTCTTACCACAGACAGTTGGTAATTAAAACATAAGCCCGACTTATGTCTTACCACAGACAGTTGATAATTAAAACATCAGCCCGATGTATCTGTCTTACCACAGACAGTTGGTAATTAAAACATCAGCCCGACTTATGTCTTACCACAGACAGTTGGTAATTAAAACATAAGCCCGATGTATCTGTCTTACCACAGACAGTTGGTAATTAAAACATCAGCCCGATGTATCTGTCTTACCACAGACAGTTGGTAATTAAAACATCAGCCCGATGTATCTGTCTTACCACAGACTGTTGATAATTAAAACATCAGCCCGACTTATGTCTTACCACAGACAGTTAGTAATTAAAACATCAGCCCAATGTATCTGTCTTACCACAGACAGTTGGTAATTAAAACATCAGCCCGATGTATCTGTATTACCACAGACAGTTGGTAATTAAAACATCAGCCCGATGTATCTGTCTTACCAAAGACAGTTGATAATTAAAACATCAGCCCAATGTATCTGTCTTACCACAGACAGTTGATAATTAAAACATCAGCCCGATGTATCTGTCTTACCACAGACAGTTGATAATTAAACATCAGCCCGATGTATCTGTCTTACCACAGACAGTTGATAATTAAAACATCATCCCGATGTATCTGTCTTACCACAGACAGTTGATAATTAAACATCAGCCCGATGTATCTGTCTTACCACAGACAGTTGATAATTAAAACATCAGCCCGATGTATCTGTCTTACCACAGACTTTTGATATTTAAACATCAGCCCGATGTATCTGTATTACCACAGACAGTTGGTAATTAAAACATCAGCCCAATGTATCTGTCTTACCACAGACAATTGGTAATTAAAACATCAGCCCGATGTATCTGTCTTACCACAGACAGTTGATAATTAAAACATCAGCCCAATGCATCTGTCTTACCACAGACTTTTGATATTTAAACATCAGCCCGATGTATCTGTCTTACCACAGACTGTTGATAATTAAAACATCAGCCCGATGTATCTGTCTTACCACAGACAGTTGGTAATTAAAACATCAGCCCAATGTATCTGTCTTACCACAGACAGTTGGTAATTAAACATCAGCCCGATGTATCTGTCTTACCACAGACAGTTGATAATTAAACATCAGCCCGATGTATCTGTCTTACCACAGACTGTTGATAATTAAAACATCAGCCCGATGTATCTGTCTTACCACAGACAGTTGGTAATTAAAACATCAGCCCGATGTATCTGTCTTACCACAGACAGTTGGTAATTAAAACATCAGCCCGATGTATCTGTCTTACCACAGACAGTTGATAATTAAAACTTCAGCCCGATGTATCTGTCTTACCACAGACTGTTGGTAATTAAAACATCAGCCTGACTTATGTCTTACCACAGACAGTTGGTAATTAAAACATCAGCCCGATGTATCTGTCAGACCACAGACAGTTGGTAATTAAAACATCAGCCCGATGTATCTGTCTTACCACAGACTGTTGATAATTAAAACATCAGCCTGACTTATGTCTTACCACAGACAGTTGATAATTAAAACATCAGCCCGATGTATCTGTCAGACCACAGACAGTTGATAATTAAAACATCAGCCCGATGTATCTGTCTTACCACAGACAGTTGGTAATTAAAACATCAGCCCGACTTATGTCTTACCACAGACAGTTGGTAATTAAAACATAAGCCCGATGTATCTGTCTTACCACAGACAGTTGGTAATTAAAACATCAGCCATATGTATCTGTCTTACCACAGACAGTTGGTAATTAAAACATCAGCCCGATGTATCTGTATTACCACAGACAGTTGGTAATTAAAACATCAGCCCGATGTATCTGTCTTACCAAAGACAGTTGATAATTAAAACATCAGCCCAATGTATCTGTCTTACCACAGACAGTTGATAATTAAAACATCAGCCCGATGTATCTGTCTTACCACAGACAGTTGATAATTAAACATCAGCCCGATGTATCTGTCTTACCACAGACAGTTGGTAATTAAAACATCATCCCGATGTATCTGTCTTACCACAGACAGTTGATAATTAAACATCAGCCCGATGTATCTGTCTTACCACAGACAGTTGATAATTAAAACATCAGCCCGATGTATCTGTCTTACCACAGACTTTTGATATTTAAACATCAGCCCGATGTATCTGTATTACCACAGACAGTTGGTAATTAAAACATCAGCCCAATGTATCTGTCTTACCACAGACAGTTGGTAATTAAAACATCAGCCCGATGTATCTGTCTTACCACAGACAGTTGATAATTAAAACATCAGCCCAATGCATCTGTCTTACCACAGACTTTTGATATTTAAACATCAGCCCGATGTATCTGTCTTACCACAGACTGTTGATAATTAAAACATCAGCCCGATGTATCTGTCTTACCACAGACAGTTGGTAATTAAAACATCAGCCCAATGTATCTGTCTTACCACAGACAGTTGGTAATTAAACATCAGCCCGATGTATCTGTCTTACCACAGACAGTTGATAATTAAACATCAGCCCGATGTATCTGTCTTACCACAGACTGTTGATAATTAAAACATCAGCCCGATGTATCTGTCTTACCACAGACAGTTGGTAATTAAAACATCAGCCCGATGTATCTGTCTTACCACAGACAGTTGGTAATTAAAACATCAGCTCGATGTATCTGTCTTACCACAGACAGTTGATAATTAAAACATCAGCCCGATGTATCTGTCTTACCACAGACTGTTGGTAATTAAAACATCAGCCCGATGTATCTGTCTTACCACAGACAGTTGGTAATTAAAACATCAGCTCGATGTATCTGTCTTACCACAGACTGTTGGTAATTAAAACATCAGCCTGACTTATGTCTTACCACAGACAGTTGGTAATTAAAACATCAGCCCGATGTATCTGTCAGACCACAGACAGTTGGTAATTAAAACATCAGCCCGATGTATCTGTCTTACCACAGACTGTTGGTAATTAAAACATCAGCCTGACTTATGTCTTACCACAGACAGTTGATAATTAAAACATCAGCCCGATGTATCTGTCAGACCACAGACAGTTGGTAATTAAAACATCAGCCCGATGTATCTGTCTTACCACAGACTGTTGGTAATTAAAACATCAGCCTGACTTATGTCTTACCACAGACAGTTGGTAATTAAAACATCAGCCCGATGTATCTGTCTTACCACAGACTGTTGGTAATTAAAACATCAGCCTGACTTATGTCTTACCACAGACAGTTGGTAATTAAAACATCAGCTCGATGTATCTGTCTTACCACAGACACAGTTGGTAATTAAAACATTAGCTCGATGTATCTGTCTTACCACAGACAGTTGATAATTAAAACATCAGCCCGATGTATCTGTCGTACCACAGACAGTTGATAATTAAAACATCAGCCCAATGTATCTGTCTTACCACAGACAGTTGGTAATTAAAACATCAGCCCGATGTATCTGTCTTACCACAGACTGTTGATACTTAAACATCAGCCCGACTTATGTCTTACCACAGACTGTTGATAATTAAAACATCAGCCCGATGTATCTGTCTTACCACAGACTGTTGGTAATTAAAACATCAGCCTGACTTATGTCTTACCACAGACAGTTGGTAATTAAAACATCAGCCCGATGTATCTGTCAGACCACAGACTGTTGGTAATTAAAACATCAGCCTGACTTATGTCTTACCACAGACAGTTGGTAATTAAAACATCAGCCCGATGTATCTGTCTTACCACAGACTGTTGATAATTAAAACATCAGCCCGATGTATCTGTCTTACCACAGACTGTTGATAATTAAACATCAGCCCGATGTATCTGTCTTACCACAGACAGTTGGTAATTAAAACATCAGCCCGATGTATCTGTCTTACCACAGACAGTTGATAATTAAAACATCAGCCCAATGTATCTGTCTTACCACAGACAGTTGGTAATTAAAACATCAGCCCAATGTATCTGTCTTACCACAGACAGTTGGAAATTAAAACATCAGCCCGATGTATCTGTATTACCACAGACAGTTGGTAATTAAAACATCAGCCCAATGTATCTGTCTTACCACAGACAGTTGGTAATTAAAACATCAGCCCGATGTATCTGTCTTACCACAGACTGTTGATAATTAAAACATCAGCCCAATGTATATGTATTACCACAGATTGTTGGTAATTAAAACATCAGCCCGATGTATCTGTATTACCACAGACAGTTGGTAATTAAAACATCAGCCCGATTGTCTTACCACAGACAGTTGGTAATTAAAACATCAGCCTGATTGTCTTACCACAGACAGTTGGTAATTAAAACATCAGCCCAATGTATCTGTCTTACCACAGACAGTTGGTAATTAAAACATCAGCCCGATGTATCTGTCTTACCACAGACTGTTGATAATTAAAACATCAGCCCAATGTATATGTATTACCACAGATTGTTGGTAATTAAAACATCAGCCCGATGTATCTGTATTACCACAGACAGTTGGTAATTAAAACATCAGCCCGATTGTCTTACCACAGACAGTTGGTAATTAAAACATCAGCCTGATTGTCTTACCACAGACAGTTGATAATTAAAACATCAGCCCGATGTATCTGTCTTACCACAGACAGTTGGTAATTAAAACATCAGCCTGATTCATCTGTCGTATCACAGACAGTTGGTAATTAAAACATCAGCCCGATTGTCTTACCACAGACTGTTGGTAATTAAAACATCAGCTTGATTGTCATACCACAGACAGTTGGTAATTAAAACATCAGCCCGATCGTCTTACCACAGACTGTTGGTAATTAAAACATCAGCCCGATTGTCTTACCACAGACTCTTGGTAATTAAAACATCAGCCCGATTGTCTTACCACAGACTCTTGGTAATTAAAACATCAGCCCGATTGTCTTACCACAGACTCTTGGTAATTAAAACATTAGGCACTACGTGAAAATCACATAAGAAAATGTTTGGTGTTTTATTTCTTTTATATATATATATATATTGTTGCAAATGACAGTGATAGGTAGAGGTCAACGTATGACCCCGGCGAGATAACACAGCAGCGGGTGTTCTCTCGAATGTACCTGTATCAACAAAGACAGGATGTGACGTGTCCTTACGTGTTATTCCAGAAGGTACTAGCAATGTCCTGTGACAGATAGAAGTCACAACTTGTGACCCCGGCAAGATGACACTGCAGCCAATGTTTTCTGGAATCTACATGTATAAACAAAGACAGGATGTGACGTTTCCTCACGTGTTAATCCAGAGGATACTAGCCGTGTTTGTGCAACTTTTGACAAGCGATTTGGGACTCTATATAAGCCAGATAGTTAATGTGAAAGTCAGTCGTATGGAGTCGTGAGTGAGCCGTTACAGTCGATACAGACTATGTAAGACGTGTGCGGCTCTGTGGAAGAGAAATGTGTACGACTCGATGTAAGTTAACTAGGGTAGAGTTAACTGGAGTGGACTACTGTCGTTAAAGTCTATACAGCGAACTACAGTGGACTTGAGCCGTTACAGTCGATACAGTCGATGTAAGACGTGTGCGGCTCTGATTCGGTAGACTTGAGTACGACTTGGTTCAGCTTTGGGAGACCTGGAGCGACACTAGGAAGTGTGTCGTTGGTCTGTTCTGTGGAATACGGCTCGAGGAAAGTTGAGAAGAGATGAATTGCAACGAAGTGAAGAGATGAATTGCAACGAAGTATAGCTAACTGTCTTCTACGCTACATGTTACAGTAACAAATTGTTAGATTTAATAGTCAATAAAGTTATATGAAGCTGAGAGTTTAGTCGTCAAGTTCTTTGCAGTGTTTTTATTTGTGTGCCTACTAGTACATTTAGCCAGAAGATTCAGAAATTCGTAACAATATATATATGAGATATATATATATATATATATATATATATATATATATATAAGGGCATCAAAAGGAGCTGCCGCACTAGGCATCAAATTCCTATTTTTATAATTCTGTGTTGATATTTCAAGGTTAAGTTCAAGTCTATAGAGCTATGTATTTAAATATATGTCTATAGAACTAGCTTTATAAAAATGTTATTTAGAGTAAGATTTATAAATGTATGTTTATAGCGCTAGGTTTACACATCGTATTGTTATGACCCTATTGGCGGCGCGAAAGGGTTAACTGTAGGTTCAGCTGACACACGTGATCTCAGGCGATGGACAAGGGACAGTACTACGATTACACGTAAATATGACCAATGTTATGGTCATGTGATCGAAAGCCTGCGTGGACCAGAGACATTGTGTAAGAAAGCTGCAGTTCATGACCGAAGACCGGGACTATTACTCGGCCATGAAGTCGGTCCTGGTCGAGTCCTCAAGTGTTATGTAGGAGTCCAGGAAGAGATAGAGACAGTAGAGTTTAGTACGGTGATGTACAATGTAACATTTTTAGTGTTGATGTATTGCCAATTGTGTCATATTGGCTGTTCTAATTGATCATAAAAATTAAACCAGTAATAATTTTCAAAACAAAATTAGCCAGTTACCTATGGGATTCAAATATCTATCAGGTGCAATCAAAAAATTAAAAAAATTTTGAGTACTTTAGAATATTTTAAGAATTTTGTAAACATTGTTTATTTTCAAGATGGCCGCAATTTCCGTAGCAACCCAAAAGGCTACACTCATAAAATGTGTATGGTTGCTCATGTCTCTATATGTTCTATCAAGTCATGCATAAAGCTTTCTATTTATCTGTAAATTACAAAAATTGAAATTTCATTGTGCGTCCCCCTTAAAGCACCAGATTAACCAGAGCTCTTGTTAGGCTCTTGATGTGTTAGATGTGCTGTGTTTTGTTTAGCAGTGTTTACAGAAGGCCTGATTAGGAGAGATCGTAACTATATGTTTACATAGCAAGGGTTATTGATATGTATTTTGTAAATCTAAAAGTACAGATCTATGTTTTAAATTATTTCTTATGGTTGTTTGTGAAATAATTTCACTTGTGTTTGTGAATGTTTGTATGTGCGTTCTTGTTTTATCTCTGTTGTAGGTCTGTATTTCATAGAAAATGTATTCCTATAAATGTTAACCTCGGTAGAGATGATTGTATCTGGATGTCTATGTCCTGCTTACTACCCGGATGTTTGTGGTCGTACCACAAGCTAGAGCTCTTTTGTGTTCCTGCTTTTGTATCCAAGTGGTTGATAGGGATCCTAGAACTGAACTGGTTGAATGGGGATTATCTATTAGACATGCCGACAATCCACTCGGAAACAAATATTACATTAGCAACAAGGAAATTAACATCGCAATCTTGTGTCCATCTACAGTCAACATATATGAATACGTGATGGGAAAACAAGGACTGTAACTCATTTATGAGCCAGTGAATTTTAAGCAAAACATAAACAAGTCCTTTTCCAAAAGTGCGAGACGGAAAGACGGGTAAGCCTCAGTGCAAACATCGTACAAGAACTATTGAATGGAGTCTTTGAGGCGGCAGTTTGCGTTGCAGTTACTACATATTCTTGTTTTGGAATAGCATATAAAGATTTATATTGAAATATGTGACTATTATGACCATTATGTGAAAATAAAGGTGTACATATAATCCTACAGTGACATACAAAACAACTGTTGAGCTCATCTGAACGTTAAGAAGTACTACTATTGCTGGACAACACATTCTGTTTGAACGGCGCCTCTCTAGAGATCTTGACCAGTGCTTAATCTACCTTTACGAACACATAAGCTATAGCTAAGGGCTTAACTTTCCTGCTGGCTCCACAAATAATGTTTTGAAGAAAAACAAAGGAAGAAATGACCTAAGGTTGATTACAACGAGCCCTTGAACTCAAATAGCTGAGTTACATCCGCCCTTGAACTCAAATAGCTGAGTTACATCCGCCCTTGAACTCAAATAGCTGAGTTACATCCGCCCTTGAACTCAAATAGCTGAGTTACATCCGCCCTTGAACTCAAATAGCTGAGTTACATCCGCCCTTGAACTCAAATAGCTGAGTTACATCCGCCCTTGAACTCAAATAGCTGAGTTACATCCGCCCTTGAACTCAAATAGCTGAGTTACATCCGGTACTGATTTTGACTACAATATTTATCCTTAAGTAAGTTATTAGCCAAAGAATATTGAAAACAAATAGATGTACATGTAGGACCATATAGTGATTATTGATTTCTATTTTCTAAATAAATGTAACATTTTTAGAAATTCGCAGTCAACTCTAAAAAACTAATCCACACTATGAAACGACTGGTCCTGTTCACTGACGGACTGATCATTCACTCATTCTCCCACTCCATAAGTACACAACAAAAAGCCTTAAGCTTTTATGAACACTTCTCTGGTGTGTAACTTTTTTTTGTGTTCAATATTAAATACTGTAGTGAATGACAATGTGTAGAACAATTTTAAAACGACTAGATCTAGATCTATATGTATGCCTCTTTTCTAAAACAAAAAGTAGGTCCAAAAATTGTAACGGTCAATATTAAAAGTGTGAGTGTGTGTGCGTGTTGTTTTTGTGTGTTAGGAGGTGTATAGTAGGTTTATAAAGAATGATTATTCTAAAAAAAAAAAAGGTGCCTCCCTAAATCTAGATCTAGGAGTGACAAAATACAAATAAATATGTATTGAGGGGACTAAGTTGCTTATAGTGACGTTTCTTCTTTCAAACTGTTCCGTCATCTATTCCAGTATCTGAACTTACAGATTCTTTCAATAGATTCTTTCAATAGATTCTTTCAATAGATTCTTTCAATAGATTCTTTTAATAGGTTCTTCATTGGCAAGGTTGAGCAAATAAGAAATAAAATGTCATCCCTTTCATCACAGCTTGACCACTCTCCAATCTTTCAAAGTTCTCTTTTTTGCGAATTTCAGTGAAGATTCGGTCAAAAGTCTTATTTTAAAAATGCCAAAAAACTTAATTCAAACCTTGATCCCATTCCCATTTTCTTGCTCCTTGAATGTTTAGATGAGCTTGTACCCACAATTACTAACATTGTGAACTCGGACTTCAGGCATTGTACCACAGCAATTTAAGCATGCACTTGTCTGGCCCTTATTAAAGAAATCCAACCTTGACCCGAAATGTCTAAAAAACGATCTCCCGGTATCAAATCTTCCCTCCCTGTCAAAGCTTCTGGAGCGCATCGTGCTAGCACAAATTCTTTCTCATATTAAAGAATTTCAATCTGCATATAGGAAGTACTGTAGCACAGAGAGAGAGAGAGACAGCAGTGGTCAGGGTACTAAATGACTTACTTCACAATTCCGACATAGGCCACATATCAATACTTTCCATGCTAGACTTGTCCGCAGCCTTTGATACGCTTGATTAGTGATGTCCAACCTAATTCGACCCGCGGGCCATTTTAATTTCCAACAATCGTCTTGCGGGCCACATGACCGAAAAGTTACAAAAAAACGAAATGAAATTGTTCTGAAACTATTTTGGTATAGATCTCTGGATTTAATTTAATTCTTAACTCATAGGTTATTTGACAATTATATTTTTTAAGCGTCAGAAAATAGCTTCATTTCTCTACTTAAAATGTCACCAACAATGTAGGTAGCTTTACCAACAACTCATTTTGTAGTCTCTTTTTATTAAATATTCCCATGGATCCTCCATCCTCTAGGCGTAGTTTAACAATCTTTTATTCGCAACACAAACCAAGAATGCCGCCATATTTATTTTTTAATGCCGTTTTTATGTTGTTGTTTTATTAGACATTGTTTGTTGTTTTACATGTTTCGGATGTTCCTTCAAAGTTGAAGATAATTACTTCCTAGTCCAAACCTCCCGCAGGACGACGGGGGATGGGAGCGGGCAGGGTTTGAACCCTGGACCATCGATAAATCTGAACGACAGTCCAGCGCGCAAACCGCACGATTAGGCAGCCATCCTTAGACAGCCACAATTTCTTTATAAAATAAATATTTTGGCTTATTATTATGTTCAACAAAAAAGATATTTTCACTTTTCCTGGTAGATTCTACATTCAGAGTCCCATTTCATAAACACACAAATGTTTAAGATTATGATACCAATCCATCAGAGAAAAAGTGAGGGCCCAAAAGTAGGTATAGATACATTTATTTTTTCAACCTTTTTTTTTCGTTTAGAAGGGGTATTTCTACTTTTTGTGCAGACGTTTCGGCGGGCCGCATGGAACCACGTCGCGGGTCTTATTCAGATAAATTTGTGACATATGCGGATTTGGAGGTGCCGTAATTATTGCTCAATTCGATGTATGAAACAATAAAGTGACAAAGTGTAGATATAATTCGAATGGGGTTTAATTCTTTTCCACTTGAACTTGAAACAATAAACACAGCTCATGTACAAGGTAGATACAGAATACAATAATGATGATCAATAAACTAAACAACTTTTTACTAGAAAACTAGTGAGTTTGGATCTAACTTTGTCACCAAATAATTCCAAGCTCCTACTTCTCACCAAATAGGTTTCCATCCTTTATTCTATCTCCTTCATACAATCCTATAGAACCATTACGTCACATCCTGCTACCTCAACTGCTTTCCACAGAAATAGTTCCGGTGCCTAACATCGTGCATTGCTGGCCTATAATAAAACTTTGTGGTCCAACAGGGTTACGTATATGCAGGTCTCGTGATTGTATTTCCTATAATTAAAAGGAAAATTAACCAGAGCTGCTATACATAGAATTCAAAATCTGAAATGTGTGTGGTGAAGATCAATCGAAGTATGCTAAAAAGAGACCTGGACATATTGAAGAAACATTTGAGAACTATTAGTCAACAACCTAGACATATTGAAGAAACATTTGAGAACTATTAGTCAACAACCTAGACGTATGTAAACATTTTGTTTCCCTTTATCTATTTTAGCTGAAAAAAAAAAGATGAAACTTACTACTGAACTATCTTAGCGGTAGCCGAGGTGTAAAGCACTTGACTTTCTAACAGAGCGGTCTCTTGTTTGAATCTCCTTGGGATTTTGAATTTTGGTATTTTAAGGACACCCCTGAGTCCACCCAGCTCTGGTGGTTACTTGACATTAGTCAACGAAAGTAAAGGGGGTTGGTTGTTGTGCTGGCCACATGACTCAATCTTTAATAGTCGGCAATAAAAACAGATGACCTATACATCATCTGTCCTATAGAATGCACGGTCTGAAAAAATACTTTTCTCTAAATCAATTTATTGTTTAAATAATTATGGGGCAATCAAAGAACTGGGTTTGGAATTTCAATATTTAATTACAGAGCATAATGAACATTCGTTATCGATGTAATAATATAGACAGAATAATAGGTTCACCTGTACATGAGTTGCCCTGAACTAACGTTTTATGATATTGTTTATCCCCCCATGTAATATATAAAGAACATTGTCATAGTCCGTTATGTTTTCATGTATGTATATTTGTATACATGTTCCAGAAGCCACCCAATGAAACATACTCAGCCCAAAGGATCACAGTAAACGGACAGCCCCTTAATGTGGTAGACCACTTCACATATCTAGGTAGTATAGTGTCAAATGACACCTCACGTTCAAGGGAAGTTGATAACCGTCTGGCCAGGGCTAGTAGCGCTTTTGGACGCCTTCAGGTGAGAGTTTGGAAGAACAAATCGCTCCGCCTGCCTACAAAAATCAATGTCTACCAGGCGGTGGTTCTCTCAACCCTTCTGTATGGCTCTGAGACATGGACACTATATAAAAAACAACTAAGACTTCTTGAGCGCTTTCACCAAAAATGCTTGCGCTCCATCATGGACATACGGTGGCAGGACCGCACTACAAACAGCGATGTCCTTGCGAACGCCGGTATGGACAGTATAGAGGGACTTCTTATGGTCCAACAGCTACGCTGGGCTGGGCACGTATCCCGTATGGGAGACGAACGTATGCCAAAGGCAGTATTTTTTTTGGTGAGCTAAAAGGTGGTCTACGTAACAGAGGCGCCCCACGGAAACGCTTCAAAGACCAAAAGAAAATCTGCTGCCGAGGACAAACGCAGACGACGAAAAGAAAATCTAAATCGACCACCTGCGGACAATGCTTATGCTTGCTCTGGATGTGGCAAAATATGTAGGTCACAGCAGGGGCTGCGCAGCCACGGGAAATACTGTATTCCTCACTAATCTTCGGACTCGAAGACAAGCCTTATTATTATATTTGTATATATCTATTTAGCTGACATAGGAGAGAGCACCTGGTTACATTTGAGACCAAAAGAAAATCTACTGCCGAGGACAAGCGCAGACGACGAAAAGAAAATCTAAATCGACCACCTGCGGACAATGATGATGCTTTCCCTGGATGTGGCAAAATATGTAGATTAGAGCTGGGGCTGCGCAGCCACGGGAAATACTGCATTCCTCACTAATCTTCGGACTCAAAGACAAGCTTTATTATTAATATTATTTAGATATGTATATAGGTATGTTTACATGTAAGTATACAGAGCCTTGCAGAGTATGTATAGCACCTTGATGAAGCCTCAACTTCGATGCTCAAATCAAGTCTACAGAGCCTTGCAGAGTATGTATAGCACCTTGATGAAGCCTCAACTTCGATGCTCAAACCAAGTCTACAGAGCCTTGCAGAGTATGTATAGCACCTTGATGAAGCCTCAACTTCGATGCTCAAACCAAGTCTACAGAGCCTTGCAGAGTATGTATAGCACCTTGATGAAGCCTCAACTTCGATGCTCAAACCAAGTCTACAGAGCCTTGCAGAGTATGTATAGCACCTTGATGAAGCCTCAACTTCGATGCTCAAACCAAGTCTACAGAGCCTTGCAGAGTATGTATAGCACCTTGATGAAGCCTCAACTTCGATGCTCAAACCAAGTCTACAGAGCCTTGCAGAGTATGTATAGCACCTTGATGAAGCCTCAACTTCGATGCTCAAACCAAGTCTACAGAGCCTTGCAGAGTATGTATAGCACCTTGATGAAGCCTCAACTTCGATGCTCAAACCAAGTCTACAGAGCCTTGCAGAGTATGTATAGCACCTTGATGAAGCCTCAACTTCGATGCTCAAACCAAGTCTACAGTCTCTTCTTTGGTGAACTAAGGAGAGCGCTGGTTGTGCACATCCAATACCACACCACAGTTTGTCTCGGGATGGGTCTCGTGTATTGCCAGACTCCTCCAGCTTTATCGGACTCGTCCCTGTATTTCAATCACTTGCCACCTACAAGCTCTCGTATGGCAGTAGTAGACTGTTGAAACGTACTTGGGGCTACGTGGGCACAACCAGATTTCTTTCTCGTCCTCGAGGGGGCCAACTGAATGAATACGGCGCTAGGGGTAAATCATTTTATAGAATGAATCATGATATTATTGTAACCCTGCCTTGCACTGGTGCTTGTGGTGCGTACGAATGCACTATTGGACAGGACAGAGGGACGATGGGACAGAAGGAATAACAGTGTTTACATGGGCATCAAGAGATTAGGAAGAGTCTGAATTGTTGGGAACTAAGGAGCCGTCTTTTGTGCTGCCTGAAGACTGTAGTGGGGACCTAGAGCAAAGCCTGGAAGGCTGTCGTTGGTCCGTATTCAGGTTTGGTGGGGAAAGGATTGGTAGAATTAGGAATACTCTTTGAATGTAGAAGGCTGTTATGAGTTTGTCTTGGTGAATTATAAACACACTTATTTATTTACTGTAGAACTTCGTTGAGTGCTTGCCTTAGATGTTTTTCTAATTTGCTTGTGGTCTAAGGCTTCCATAGCATCTCTAATGTTTTAATCGTTGTTCAACTCCCTCGTCACTAGCTACATGTCATCAGGCTAAACCCGGTCAAAATAGTTTGTGAAGTCTATGAAGGCTAAACCCGGTCTAAATAGTTTGTTAAGGTTAAGTCTATGAAGGCTAAACCCGGTTCAAATATTTTGTTAAGTCTATGAAGTTGTGTGCTGGGTTGTTTGTATTGACTTTTTTCATGAAACAGTCTAATATTGAACATTGTTTCTACCTGCTCTGTTTGTCGGAAAAGACTCTTCGGGTTATTTCTTCTGTCTGCTGAGAATTATTCTTTGCATTGTTTTTCTAGGAAGACTATTCAGACTTATCATTCTAATTTCCTTTCTTGAGTAGTGGACAAATTAACAATTGGGTCCATGCCTTTGGCACTGGCGGATCCAGAACTTTGGAGTGGGGGGGGCGATTTTTTTCCAAACCCTAACCCTAACGCCCAGTAAACCCTAACCCTATGCATAAACGTGCGTACAGCACACACACATATATATATATATATATATATATATATATATATATATATATATATATTCGACATAAGAGAATAAAATAAGACTGTTTCTCAATCTTCGGCGAAAAAAACAGAAAAAAAAAATCTTTCTCTTGCAAGCTTGGGGATCTGGGAGAGCGCTGTAAGCTTCTTCAGTGGGGTTCGGGGCGAAGCCCCGACGCCCAAAAGCGTTTTCTTGCATTTTTCTCTGCAGAAACGCATTCTTCTGACATCTACAGCTCATTATTTATCAGTGGGGTTCGGGGCGAGGCCCCGACGCCAAAAGCGTTTTCTTGCATTTTTCACTGCAGAAACGCATTCTTCTGACATCTACAGCTCATTATTTATCAGTGGAATTCGGGGCAAAGCCCCGACGCCAAAAGCTTTTTCTTGCATTTTTCACGGCTGAAACGCATTCTCATGACATCTACAGCTCATTACTTATTAGTGGTGTTCGGGGCGAAGCCCCGACGCCAAAAGCGTTTTCTTGCATTTTTCACTGCAGAAACGCATTCTCCTGACATCTACAGCTTATTATTCATCAGTGAGGTTCGGGGCGAAGCCTCGACGCTAAAAGCGTTTTCTGGCATTCTTCACTGCAGTAACGCATTCTCCTGACATCTACAGCTCATTATTTATCAGTGGAATTCGGGGCAAAGCCCCGATGCCAAAAGCGTTTTCTTGCATTTTTCACGGCTGAAACGCATTCTCCTGACATCTACAGCACATTACTTATTAGTTGTGTTCGGAGCGAAGCCCCGACGCCAAAAGCGTTTTCTTGCATTTTTCACGGCTGAAACGCATTCTCCTGACATCTACAGCTCTTTACTTATTAGTGGTGTTCGGGGCGAAGCCCCGACGCCAAAAGCGTTTTCTTGCATTCTTCACTGCAGAAACGCATTCTCCTGACATCTACAGCTTATTATTCATCAGTGAGGTTCGGGGCGAAGCCTCGACGCTAAAAGCGTTTTCTGGCATTCTTCACTGCAGTAACGCATTCTCGTGCCCTACAGCTCATTATTCATTCTATTATAAAGTGCCTTTTGAATAATGAGAAAAATATTCTAATATGAATTTATAGTCCCTTAATACATTGCAAATAAAACCGATTTGTTCTTTGAAAAGATTAGATACCCCACATATTTAGATTAAGGTTTTGAGGATCGCCGCCGAAAAAAAAAATTCGATTAATAATATTCAATAAAATTCTAGCATACATTGTGAGTTATAGTCCTAAATTTATTTAACTAGAAAAATATGAGATAGAGTAAAGGTTGGAAAAAGTCGACTAGGAAAAGATTATCTGGCTTTTGAACTCATCTCAACCGTAACAGTTATATTGAAAAATTTGTTTTGAATTATAACTTTTCCAAAGCAAAGTCTTTCTTAAAAAAGTTATGATAAATTCATGTCAAATTACACAAACTCTGTCTGGAAAGGGCAAGGGCGGTAAAATGAAAACGATTAATTCTCGCTCCTTTTTATAATTTCTGCTATTGATTGCATTTTGCATTAAAGAATAGGGGTTGGGCGACTCGATATAAGAATTTACTTTATAGCATATATAAATTATATTAGTGACAGATTTCTTTTATTTTGTAATTTCTTACTATAATACAGAAAAGAAAAAGTATTGATTTGTCCGATGGGGGGAAGGGGATTGCATGTATCGCACTTCCACCTGTTTATATTATATAGATATTCGACTAATTTTGTTCACATACTATGATTTCTCCATAAAAGTAGGACCGCCCCCCCCACTCAAAGGGTTTAGATGGGAAGGGCGGTGGAGGTATTCGCTCTTCCCCTTCCAGTCGGCCAACAGGTGAACGAAATTATATAAAGACCGGTTAAAATACCAATAACAAGTTTTAATCATATAGATATTTAATTGATTCTGTTAGCAAGCTGTGATTTCTACAAATAAATAGGACCGCCCCCCCCACTCGAAAGTTTATGGTGCGGGGGGGGGGGGCGGATTGATGCCATCGCCCCCTCCCGACCCTACCAAATCGGCCAAAATACTAGAAGGGGGGGGGCGAAATAATCTAAAAATAGGTTGAAATATAAATAATTAGTATATATTATTAACATAAGTAATAAATTCGCATACAAATTGTGTGAATTCTATACATTAATTCCTCCGCCCCCCCCCCCCCCTTCGGGGGGGGGGGGGGGGTCGGCCGAGTGGGGGGGCGATCTCCCCTACCGCCCCCCCCTGGATCCGCCAGTGGCCTTTGGCCATTTTTTGTATTCTTCGTATATTTTCTGGCAGATTTCCCTTCAACATTTCTGTTTCAGTAGTTCTTTCAATGATGGTATGTTATCAGTGCCATGCGATTCTATCATTGGAGCCTCGCGAAGGTCTTTGTTGTCGGAACATGTTTTATTGATTAGACTGTAGTTGGTATTAATCTTGTAGTTGTACAGATCTTCTCTGTTTTGCAGATTGCAAGATTCGCAAGCATACCAGAATGAGGCAATGACAAAGGAGTGCATCAATCTGAATTTAGTGCTAGGGCTATGTCTTTGTCTGTCAAGATTTTTTTCAAAAGCACAATATAAATCAAAACTTAATCTGTTAAGCTACTAACAGGTATAGTGCACATGTAAATAATCCTTTTTTCTATTGCCCACTACAGTTTCGCGCTAAATACTTCTAGGTTGAATTGTTTTATTCTACCAGTGAGTATGTTCTTTACGTTATTCAGGTTCTCGCTAAAGTCTCATTAATGTCACTATGGTCTCATTTATGTCACTATGGTTTCATTTATGTCACTATGGTTTCATTTATGTCACTATGGTCTCATTTATGTCACTAGGACGGTAGGACTAGGACATGTGCGATACTTTTCTCATTTGTTTTACCTTTTAGAATGAATTCGTGTTTTCAAAAAAAAACGTATCCAGCATTAGGACACAAGTTAGGACACAAGTTAGGACACAAGTCTAGCACTGTCCTTAGGCCACCATATATCGTCTTCAAACGAGACTCAGCACAGAACTTCTATCTCACTGTCTAGCCTTCTAATATAACAGCCAGACTTCTCCAAAACTTCTATCTCACTGTCTAGCCTTCTAATATAACAGCCAGACTTCTCCAAAACTTCAGTCGATAGCAAGCCCGAACAAGGGAAGAACCTAAAATGATAAACGAGTAGATTATTGATTAAGTTACCATCTTACAAAACAGCTGCATACCGTTTCCCCAGAGGCGTACATTTCAAAGCCATTGACTAAAACATTGACTGAAACATTGACTGAAACATTGACTGAAATACGTACTAAATAATTGACTGAAACATTGCATAACATACTTACTGAAACCTTAAATAAATCCTTGACTTAAATATTGACTGAGACATTGTCTAAAATACTGACTGAAACATTACATGAAACATTGACTGAAACATTGACTCATTATTGAACATTTAAAAGGAAAGAAATTGCCATTGAAAATTGTGTTACTACTGTATTGATTGCACTATTAAATTTATTTCACTGTCTAATTGATTTGTTTAATTAATATAATATTGATGTTGAATTCAATCAATATATTTTTTTATAGGCAGATGATAAGTAGCATCTATCTTTCGTCACCATGGCAACACAGATTCCTACAGAACTGGAATCTGCGACATCGGCTGGTCCATCCAACGGTCAGGTTCAGGAGACTTCCTTGATGCCCAGCTCTAACGGACTAGATACGCCTGGAACTTGTTCTCCATCTATCACACCCAAGAAACAACGTCATTGGGATCTTTCTGTAAGTCAAATTGTCTTTCTGTAAGTCAAATTGTCTTTCTGTAAGTCAAATTGTCTTTCTGTAAGTCAAATTGTCTTTCTGTAAGTCAAATTGTCTTTCTGTAAGTCAAATTGTCTTTCTGTAAGTCAAATTGTCTTTCTGTAAGTCAAGTTGTCTTTCTGTAAGTCAAGTTGTCTTTCTGTAAGTCAAATTGTCTTTCTGTAAGTCAAAGTGTCTTTCTGTAAGTCAAATTGTCTTTCTGTAAGTCAAAGTGTCTTTCTGTAAGTCAAATTGTCTTTCTGTAAGTCAAGTTGTCTTTCTGTAAGTCAAATTGTCTTTCTGTAAGTCAAATTGTCTTTCTGTAAGTCAAATTGTCTTTCTGTAAGTCAAATTGTCTTTCTGTAAGTCAAATTGTCTTTCTGTAAGTCAAATTGTCTTTCTGTAAGTCAAATTGTCTTTCTGTAAGTCAAATTGTCTTTCTGTAAGTCAAATGAGTGTCTTTCTGTAAGTCAAAGTGTCTTTCTGTAAGTCAAATTGTCTTTCTGTAAGTCAAATTGTCTTTCTGTAAGTCAAATTGTCTTTCTGTAAGTCAAATTGTCTTTCTGTAAGTCAAATTGTCTTTCTGTAAGTCAAGTTGTCTTTCTGTAAGTCAAGTTGTCTTTCTGTAAGTCAAATTGTCTTTCTGTAAGTCAAAGTGTCTTTCTGTAAGTCAAATTGTCTTTCTGTAAGTCAAAGTGTCTTTCTGTAAGTCAAATTGTCTTTCTGTAAGTCAAGTTGTCTTTCTGTAAGTCAAATTGTCTTTCTGTAAGTCAAATTGTCTTTCTGTAAGTCAAATTGTCTTTCTGTAAGTCAAATTGTCTTTCTGTAAGTCAAATTGTCTTTCTGTAAGTCAAATTGTCTTTCTGTAAGTCAAATTGTCTTTCTGTAAGTCAAATGAGTGTCTTTCTGTAAGTCAAAGTGTCTTTCTGTAAGTCAAATTGTCTTTCTGTAAGTCAAATTGTCTTTCTGTAAGTCAAATTGTCTTTCTGTAAGTCAAATTGTCTTTCTGTAAGTCAAATGAGTGTCTTTCTGTAAGTCAAATTGTCTTTCTGTAAGTCAAATTGTCTTTCTGTAAGTCAAATGAGTGTCTTTCTGTAAGTCAAATTGTCTTTCTGTAAGTCAAATTAGTGTCTTTCTGTAAGTCAAATTAGTGTCTTTCTGTAAGTCAAATTAGTGTCTTTCTGTAAGTCAAATTAGTGTCTTTCTTTAAGTCAAATTAGTGTCTTTCTGTAAGTCAAATTGTCTTTCTGTAAGTCAAATTAGTGTCTTTCTGTAAGTCAAATTGTCTTTCTGTAAGTCAAATTAGTGTCTTTCTGTAAGTCAAATTGTCTTTCTGTAAGTTCATTGAACTTTGTCAACTTGTTGTCTTTCGTTGAAGTCAACTAAACACTGTCAACTTGTTGTCTTTCCTTGAAGTCAACTAAACACTGTCAACTTGTTGTCTTTCCTTGAAGTCAACTAAACACTGTCATATTGATGTCTTTCCTTGAAGTCAACTAAACACTGTCACTTTGTTGTCTTTCTTTGTTTCGTTTCTTTTGGATCTCACTTTTTTTATTCTCTTGAGTTTTTGGACACATTTCTACATTTTATTTTGAATGTTGAATTTCTTGTACTCTCAAAGCATACTCCATTTTCTTGAATGGACTTTTCTTTATATTTGAATTGAAAGATCAATTCTAATAGACTGATCTACAAAATAACCATGAACAAAGAAACACCCTTCTAGCATTAAACAAACAAACAAACAACAAACTTTTGCTTACACCACAAACATTAGGACTCTAGAATTAAGCTCTCAGTCGGATTCGAAAAAAATTAATTTTATAATTTTAAAAAAATTATTTATATTGATGATGGAAGTGTATTTATTAACTTTATTGTTAAAACTGTATTGATAAGACTTTATTGATAAAACTCTAGTGGTTTATTTCTGTCTCCTGAAGTTGACCTGGAAATGTACACCTGTTATTCTAATCAAAAGGAAACCAATTGTGTAATGAATCCAATCCTTCTTTCAAGTGTGTATGTCTTGTATTGCAGTCAATGCTTTCGTCGTGGACAAGTTCCTTTTCTGGGAATAGTTCAAAATATAAAAGAAAGTTATGGGTGCGGGTATAACTTCAAAGTTTGACTCGATGACCTCCCCACCGTGACTCGATGACTTCCCCACCGTGACTCGATGACCTCCCCACCGTGACTCGATGACCTCCCCACCGTGACTCGATGACCTCCCCACCGTGACTCGATGACCTCCCCACCGTGACTCGATGACCTCCCCACCGTGACTCGATGACTTCCCCACCGTGACTCGATGACCTCCCCACCGTGACTCGATGACCTCCCCACCGTGACTCGAGAGGAAGGATAGGAGGAGGAGATTCTCCTTCCCTCTCCCGCTCTTTCTAATGACAAGTTTGGACGTCATCGTTTGTCTTCAGTCGCAGATGACATTTGTGTGTTCTCCAGCTTGATTTAGTCTCATTTTGAAATGTAAAAAAAGTTCAACACTTTTGAAATGCGTCGACTCGCCATTATGTCTTGAAGGTTCTTTGAAAACTTGGCTTGAAATGGAAATGTCTATAGATATGTTTACAAGTGGAAACATTTCAGTACAGTCACTTTTATTGAGGACCTTATCTAAATTAAAATGGTGCGCTGTAAGCGGCAATAGATATTGTTTATAGTTACAAAGCTTATATCAACTCTGGCGTCTTTTCTCTCTTTCCCTCTCTTTATCACACTTTCTTCAACATCTCTTCCACAATCGTGCAGGCACACATTATTTCTCTTATATCTCTTCCACAATCGTGCAGGCACACAGTATTTCTCTAAAATCTCTTCCACAATCGTGCAGGCACACAGTATTTCTCTTATATCTCTTCCACAATCGTGCATGCACACAGTATTTCTCTAACATCTCTTCCACTCTTGTGCAGCCACACAGTATTTCTCTAACATCTCTTCCACAATCGTGCAGGCACACAGTATTTCTCTAACATCTCTTCCACTCTTGTGCAGGCACACAGTATTTCTCTAACATCTCTTCCACTCTTGTGCAGGCACACAGTATTTCTCTTATATCTCTTCCACAATCGTGCAGGCACACAGTATTTCTCTAACATCTCTTCCACAATCGTGCAGGCACACAGTATTTCTCTTATATCTCTTCCACAATCGTGCAGGCACACAGTATTTCTCTTATATCTCTTCCACAATCGTGCATGCACACAGTATTTTTCTTATATCTCTTCCACAATCGTGCATACACACAGTATTTCTCTAACATCTCTTCCACAATCGTGCAGGCACACAGTATTTCTCTTATATCTCTTCCACAATCGTGCAGGCACACAGTATTTCTCTAACATCTCTTCCACAATCGTGCATGCACACAGTATTTCTCTTATATCTCTTCCACAATCGTGCATGCACACAGTATTTCTCTTATATCTCTTCCACAATCGTGCAGGCACACAGTATTTCTCTAACATCTCTTCCACTCTTGTGCATGCACACAGTATTTCTCTAACATCTCTTCCACTCTTGTGCAGCCACACAGTATTTCTCTAACATCTCTTCCACTCTTGTGCAGCCACACAGTATTTCTCTAACATCTCTTCCACAATCGTGCAGGCACACAGTATTTCTCTAACATCTCTTCCACTCTTGTGCAGCCACACAGTATTTCTCTAACATCTCTTCCACTCTTGTGCAGGCACACAGTATTTCTCTTATATCTCTTCCACTCTTGTGCAGGCACACAGTATTTCTCTAACATCTCTTCCACTCTTGTGCAGGCACACAGTATTTCTCTAACATCTCTTCCACTCTTGTGCGGCACACAGTATTTCTCTAACATCTCTTCCACTCTTGTGCGGCACACAGTATTTCTCTAACATCTCTTCCACTCTTGTGCAGGCACACAGTATTTCTCTAACATCTCTTCCACAATCGTGCAGGCACACAGTATTTCTCTAACATCTCTTCCACTCTTGTGCAGCCACACAGTATTTCTCTTATATCTCTTCCACAATCGTGCAGGCACACAGTATTTCTCTAACATCTCTTCCACTCTTGTGCAGCCACACAGTATTTCTCTAACATCTCTTCCACAATCGTGCAGGCACACAGTATTTCTCTAACATCTCTTCCACTCTTGTGCAGCCACACAGTATTTCTCTAACAT
This sequence comes from Biomphalaria glabrata, assembly GCF_947242115.1. Lineage (NCBI taxonomy): Eukaryota > Metazoa > Mollusca > Gastropoda > Planorbidae > Biomphalaria > Biomphalaria glabrata. Next base: position 26,374,744 of record NC_074712.1, read on the forward strand.
CTCTTCCACTCTTGTGCAGCCACACAGTATTTCTTTAACATCTCTTCTACAATCGTGCAGGCACACAGTATTTCTCTAACATCTCTTCCACTCTTGTGCAGCCACACAGTATTTCTCTAACATCTCTTCCACTCTTGTGCAGCCACACAGTATTTCTCTAACATCTCTTCCACTCTTGTGCAGCCACACAGTATTTCTTTTATATCTCTTCCACTCTTGTGCAGCCACACAGTATTTCTCTAACATCTCTTCCACTCTTGTGCAGCCACACAGTATTTCTCTAACATCTCTTCCACAATCGTGCAGGCACACAGTATTTCTCTAACATCTCTTCCACAATCGTGCAGGCACACAGTATTTCTCTTATATCTCTTCCACAATCGTGCAGGCACACAGTATTTCTCTAACATGTCTTCCACTCTTGTGCATGCACACAGTATTTCTCTTATATCTCTTCCACAATCGTGCATGCACACAGTATTTCTCAAACATCTCTTCCACTCTTGTGCAGCCACACAGTATTTCTCTAACATCTCTTCCACAATCGTGCAGGCACACAGTATTTCTCTAACATCTCTTCCACTCTTGTGCGGCACACAGTATTTCTCTAACATCTCTTCCACTCTTGTGCAGGCACACAGTATTTCTCTAACATCTCTTCCACTCTTGTGCAGGCACACAGTATTTCTCTAACATCTCTTCCACTCTTGTGCGGCACACAGTATTTCTCTAACATCTCTTCCACTCTTGTGCAGGCACACAGTATTTCTCTAACATCTCTTCCACTCTTGTGCAGGCACACAGTATTTCTCTTATATCTCTTCCACAATCGTGCATGCACACAGTATTTCTCTTATATCTCTTCCACAATCGTGCAGGCACACAGTATTTCTCTTATATCTCTTCCACAATCGTGCAGGCACACAGTATTTCTCTAACATCTCTTCCACTCTTGTGCATGCACACAGTATTTCTCTTATATCCCTTCCACAATCGTGCATGCACACAGTATTTCTCTAACATCTCTTCCACTCTTGTGCAGCCACACAGTATTTCTCTAACATCTCTTCCACAATCGTGCATGCACACAGTATTTCTCTTATATCTCTTCCACAATCGTGCAGGCACACAGTATTTCTCTAACATCTCTTCCACAATCGTGCAGGCACACAGTATTTCTCTAACATCTCTTCCACTCTTGTGCATGCACACAGTATTTCTCTTATATCTCTTCCACAATCGTGCATGCACACAGTATTTCTCTAACATCTCTTCCACTCTTGTGCAGCCACACAGTATTTCTCTAACATCTCTTCCACAATCGTGCATGCACACAGTATTTCTCTAACATCTCTTCCACAATCGTGCATGCACACAGTATTTCTCTAACAAGAAGTTAATACTTGATTTGAAATCCGAGTCAGGCCCCGGTCCCAACTGAAGTTCAGGGTTTAGAGTGAAGTGTTTGCCGAATATGTTACAGATATTTGTCAATGCAATCTCCCTGCTCGTCTGCTTACCTTTGGAACCAGGGTCTCGATCACAACTGGGACTTTTAGAAACTGTTCCTAGATCTAGTAGAAGTAGGAAGTTGAATAAAACATAATAACTTATGACTTATTATGACTTTTTACATTTTGACTTCATTTGTTATGACTTGTTGATTACTCTTGACCCGTTACACTTTGACCTATAAACTAAGGTAGGTTTTTTTGTGTTTTTTTTTTTACGGAAGTAAGAGCGGTAATTAACGCTATATCGAAGTCGGGAGTCGGGTCAAAGCTCCGGCGCCAAGAATTATTTTCGGTATTTAAAACCAAAATTCTGAGGTATCTACAGTGCTTTATCCTGCTACTCTTCTACAAAAAAATTGTAGGTCATAAACCAAATCTGCTATTCAGTGCACTTTATTAATGGAGCTCAGAAAATGATACATATTTGTTTGCTTTTTATATTTCTATTTGGAAGGGAAACTGCAAATCCTCTTTTTGTTACTCTCACGAAATTTATTGTAGCTTTGCTTTTCCTTTTGATCGAAAGGGGGGAGAGGGATTGAGTTTACCCCACCCCCTTTTGGCTAAACTCATAATGGAATTTAATCATCGTAATTTGCTCTTGATTTATTATCGAAAAAGAGAGTTTTATCGTCAAAACCATCTATAAGAGGGTTTTAAACTCAAAACCATCTGGAGGTAGTTTTTTTTTAAAATCAAACCCCCCTTGGTTACGCTCAAAGAATTGGGCGACTCTATTTTACTTAAGTTTAATATTGAAGAGGGGTCTTTTAACCTCAAAACCCGCTAGGGAGAGTTTAGAGTCATAGGTTATAAACTATAATCCACCTAGGGAGTTTAAAGTCAAAACCCTCTGAGTATGTTTAATTTTAAAACCTTCGTTAACTCCGCTCATATACTTTGCTCCAGTTATTCAACTCTCTCCACTGTGTCTGTACTTCTAAGAGCTTCTGCTAAATTCATTGGTCAGTAGTAGTGGCTGAGTCTCTCTAGTCATCCAGCTAAATCAACTTTGTCATCTGGAAAAGACTCATGTCCCCTAACCCTAGCCGGACTACAAGGGACTGAACTCAGAGGAAGACGATAAATCAAAACATTTGGTCAAATAACTGAGTGGCTGCGGCGCCCAGGCAACGACCGGAAACCGAATAATCAAAGTGTCTTCTGCGGGCATGAATTATCGTTCCTGCGTCAGGTTCATTCGGGCTGTAGTATTTGTTTTATCCAAATGGATGGAAGTTTTCTACAATTTATCCAGCCCAGTTCACCCCTCCCTGTAATATTACATCATCCATCAACAGAACTTCATTACGTTATAAATCAAATTTCTGGAAGAGATGAAGGAAAGGGGAGCGGATAGGATGAGAAGGGTAGGACATAGGTGTTGTTATGTGAAGTGTAGGACATAGGTGTTGTTATGTGAAGTGTAGGACATAGGTGTTGTTATGTGAAGTGTAGGACATAGGTGTTGTTATGTGAAGTGTAGGACATAGGTGTTGTTATGTGAAGTGTAGGACATAGGTGTTGTTATGTGAAGTGTAGGACATAGGTGTTGTTATGTGAAGTGTAGGACATAGGTGTTGTTATGTGAAGTGTAGGACATAGGTGTTGTTATGTGAAGTGTAGGAAATAGGTGTTGTTATGTGAAGTGTAGGACATAGGTGTTGTTATGTGAAGTGTAGGACATAGGTGTTGTTATGTGAAGTGTAGGACATAGGTGTTGTTATGTGAAATGTAGGACATAGGTGTTGTTATGTGAAGTGTAGGACATAGGTGTTGTTATGTGAAGTGTAGGACATAGGTGTTGTTATGTGAAGTGTAGGACATAGGTGTTGTTATGTGAAGTGTAGGACATAGGTGTTGTTATGTGAAGTGTAGGACATAGGTGTTGTTATGTGAAGTGTAGGACATAGGTGTTGTTATGTGAAGTGTAGGACATAGGTGTTGTTATGTGAAGTGTAGGACATAGGTGTTGTTATGTGAAGTGTAGGACATAGGTGTTGTTATGTGAAGTGTAGGACATAGGTGTTGTTATGTGAAGTGTAGGACATAGGTGTTGTTATGTGAAGTGTAGGACATAGGTGTTGTTATGTGAAGTGTAGGAAATAATCTATTAGACGACATTTACTGTTAGAAAAAAAACGTTTTTATGCACCTTACTTTAAGGGACACAATCAGTGCAAATCCCGTTTAGAATGTCTACTATATAGACAACACTCTATCTTTTGTGAAACTAAATGTTTAGATGTAAGTTTAGAATGTCTACTATATAGACAACACTCTATCTTTTGTGAAACTAAATGTTTAGATGTAAGTTTAGAATGTCTACTGTATAGACAACACTCTATCTTTTGTGAAACTAAATGTTTAGATGTAAGTTTAGAATGTCTACTGTATAGACAACACTCTATCTTTTGTGAAACTAAATGTTTAGATGTAAGTTTAGAATGTCTACTATATAGACAACACTCTATCTTTTGTGAAACTAAATGTTTAGATGTAAGTTTAGAATGTCTACTATATAGACAACACTCTATCTTTTGTGAAACTAAATGTTTAGATGTAAGTTTAGAATGTCTACTGTATAGACAACACTCTATCTTTTGTGAAACTAAATGTTTAGATGTAAGTTTAGAATGTCTACTGTATAGACAACACTCTATCTTTTGTGAAACTAAATGTTTAGATGTAAGTTTAGAATGTCTACTGTATAGACAACACTCTATCTTTTTTGAAACTAAATGTTTAGATGTAAGTTTAGAATGTCTACTGTATAGACAACACTCTATCTTTTGTGAAACTAAATGTTTAGATGTAAGTTTAGAATGTCTACTGTATAGACAACACTCTATCTTTTGTGAAACTAAATGTTTAGATGTAAGTTTAGAATTGAGAAAAGAAAATGTATATTATATCTATTTGAATAATACTTCATAGGTTTTGATAATATTATTATGACATCGTCTTAAAATGCAAACCTAGGCTTGGATGACGTCGTTAGAAGTTCTAGACAATACCTAGATAGCCTGAACTTGGTCATGGCAAATAGTACCACAGTCCCCTTATTAAAACGGGTTTCTCAATATATTTCACGAGATTCTTGTATCCAGAAGTTCTAGACAATACCTAGATAGCCTGAACTTGGTCATGGCAAATAGTACCACAGTCCCCTTATTAAAACGGGTTTCTCAATATATTTCACGAGATTCTTGTATCCAGAAGTTCTAGACAATACCTAGATAGCCTGAACTTGGTCATGGCAAATAGTACCACAGTCCCCTTATTAAAACGGGTTTCTCAATATATTTCACGAGATTCTTGTATCCAGTCAGAGATTGGTAGTTTCAGACTTGCGATGGCATACTGTGTAACATTTGATGTCATCCAATCCTGATAGCCCAGCGCCTAGACAGATGGTGAACACGATAGACAAGTCGTGATAGTATGAAAATAATTCTTTGAGTTTGCGTTAGTTCCTCGGATATATTCTACTTATGAATTCTCTTATGAATAACTCTTGAGATGCACACGCGGCATTGACTCTGAGCCACAAAATACATCCTCGATAGAACAGGGTAAAAACAAAACTTTCCCTAAAACAAACTAAGCTAATTTCGTATCTCTGGTCTACCGAGCAGCTCATTAAAGATTGCCGGTAGCTATCCAGAAGACAGTTTAGTGACGCTCTCATAAACGATTTGAGCAGGTAACTTGCGCTAATGATCTCGCTCTGACTTAATTGGATGACGCTGGTTCCTTTTCTTAGTTTGATACTAAAGTACTTTCACTTGCTGTTAGTCCTAGTCAATGCAGTTGTGGTAGGTCCTGCTATAGTATTTCATTCTAACCATGTCTACTGCTGAAATGTTTCTAGTACCTTATAGTCAGACATTAAAAACATATATAGATTTCTATTTCGAACCACGGCTTCGTGTTGTGTTTTTGAGTACTCATGAAACATAACAGTTCAACACAATACAATTCAATGCTTGCGCTAACATTTATAGATTGCAAACAAAGAGTGTCATTAGACATGTGATGTCTATCATTGTGTCTATGTTTGATGTGGACTTTGTTGAGCAGATCTCTCTCCTTGCTCAGTTACCTCATTACGTTATACATAGCCCCCCCCCCCCCACTCCCTCCATTTAAACCCCAGCCAGCAGCCTACAGGGGCCCTAACTCTCATTGAGTGAAATTCGTCCCTTTAAATTAACCGTGGCACGCTAGAACTGTATGGACACCCCTGTTATTACCTCCCTTTGCCGTCCAGGATAATGAGTAGTATTTGGCCATAGTTGCCTCCACTTGCCGCTGTCATTACAGAAAGATGGTACAATTACAGACCTTCAGTTTTCAGCCTTCCCTCTGCGCCGCTGTGTCCGGCTCATAGGGAGCAGGAAGAAAAAAAGGTTTTGGGTGGGGCGCCATTATTGATTCCTTTTCAACTCTTTAAAACTTTCTGACAGATCTTCTTTGTGTGGGCTTTTAATGACATGCTCAATTACAGATTTAAAAGAGAAAACTTTTTTGTAAAGATTTTGTTTCTAAACACATTGTTTCTGGACAATATATAATAGTGTTGTTTTGTTTTTTTTAATGTCTCGTTAAAGTATCAAGAGTTGTTGGCCTTTAAAAATAAAGGACTTGAAGGGAATCGAAGTTATACACTGACTGGCCAGACTCTATTACATGACTACAGATAATCAATTCTAACATAAAAGAACATTGTTGCCTGCATTAAGAACACATCAGGAGGCCCACCTATAACAATAATTTTAAACTATATCCGTAGCCGCTTATGATCATTGTTATGTTTGGTTTGGGTTTATTACCCAGTAGAAAACAAAGTTTCAATTTCACGGTTATTTAGTAGACTCTTGAGGTCTGGGAGGATCCCTTTGGCTAACCATACTATCGAGTAGACTTGATTCTTTGTTAGTTCTCGCTTCTACTCAGTGACGTAATCAATACGAGGCGGGTTGAGGGGAGGGGTTGGCCCGGCGCCAGCTACGTCATGACAGTTGATCATCGAATTTTTTTTTGAGAGCCTTTAACATGGCTGGGTGGGGGAGTGGGGGCTGTGAAGATTGCAGTCATTATGGCTCTTTATCTTAATCATGTCTCCCCTTTACCGTCCAACATAGCCCCCCCCTCCCTCCCAACTCTGTACTCAGTCTTTAGCTGCCTCACTTGGAATGTAACGGATGGGTTGGGTTGGGTTCAGAGAAGAAGACTGATTGCTCCAGCCCTTCGCAATGATGGGGCGCTAGTTGATAGTCCCTAGTGAGCTCTCTGCAGAGATTGAACAATGCTATGTACCTCATTAGCAGTGTCTTTTTTTTAAACTCAACATACACACATACACACTTTCAGATTCCTTCTGGAGAACAATTACCAAACATACACACACACACACACACACACACTATACACACAAACACACTATACACACCAATCATTAAAAAAAAAAAACTACTTAGTTATGTTGACACCGGTTTCAAAGACTACTCTATCATTAGAATTCCACTCAGAATTTCTCAACAGCTGCACATTTACTTTGGAATTCACTGAGGTGACATCAACATTACGTTGACCTACCATTGACTATACACTGACCTACCATTGACTATACACTGACCTACCATTGACTATACACTGACCTACCATTAACTATACACTGACCTACCATTGACTATACACTGACCTACCATTAACTATACACTGACCTACCATTGACTATACACTGACCTACCATTGACTATACACTGACCTACCATTGACTATACACTGACCTACCATTGACTATACACTAACCTACCATTGACTATACACTGACCTACCATTGACTATACACTGACCTACCATTAACTATACACTGACCTACCATTGACTATACACTGACCTACCATTGACTATACACTGACCTACCATTGACTATACACTGACCTAACATTGACTATACACTGACCTACCATTGACTATACACTGACCTAACATTGACTATACACTAACCTACCATTGACTATACACTGACCTACCATTGAGTTTACACTGACCTACCATTGACTGTACACTGACCTACCATTGACTATACACTGACCTAGCATTGACTATACACTGACCTACCATTGACCGTACACTGACCTACCATTGACTATACTCTAACACAGTGTTTCCCAAACATTTTCCTTAACGGACAACTTTACACATTCTGAGTATTTAGCGGAACACTTTGCTTATTTTGTCTAGACTAGAGAGTTCAATTCACCTGGTGGCCTACTAGTTGATTCTTCCAGTAGTTCTTGGAACACATATTCTGGCCTCTAGGGTTCCGCGAAACACAGTTTGGGAAACACTGCTCTAACTTAACATTGTCGTCCCGAGACATGACGTTAAACTGCGCTCCTCTTTCCTTAGCACTTTTGGAGCTCAAAAGTGCCCTACTTCTTTTCTATCATTGTGTCTGCCTCCTCTTTTCCTAAGTCTGCCTTCATTGATCATCACACTGTCTCCTTAACTTTAAATTCTCACTACGTCCTAGACCAGTCCGTTTGCCGTGGACTGCGACGGGTAAGGGGGGATAAAGAGATCCTGGTGTTTGAGTGGTGGCTATCTGAGGATAAACCACAACAACACAATACTTTGGCTCCAAGTTCCTCTAGACCTGAGACCCAGATGGCCCGCTCTGGGTCAACCGGCTGGTCATGCCGAGCTACCAGCATAGGTCGTCGACCTATGCTGGAGGGCGGTGGCTGGAGGGTCAATCAGGGAGGTGCTGTATCAGACACATGTCCGATGTAGCAGCTGACTGAGTATAGCACCTGTGTAGCCCTGGCGGGCTCATTCTGGACATCCGAATGGCCCGTCCCCTTGTTGGACTCGATGGCGGGTGGGGAGCACAGGTGCCGAATTAACCAAAATATATATGGACAAAAAAACACACACAAAACTACTTGCCCCAGACCTATGTCTGGGCAAGAAACGACGAATTGACGATAAAAAAGAGGAGGTCCCAAAAAGCTGTGCCACCTGGCCATCATTTCTGGTGGTTAGATGCACAGAGGAGGGAAAAAGCCTGACCAAGTTGAGCCCTTTTATTATCTATAAGGGACTCAAGTCAGTAGTGGGAGAGCCCAAGAGTGTGTCTAAGCTACACAAAACAATGGAACTCCTTGTAGAAGTAGACAGCAAGACACACTCTGATGGGCTTTTAAGATGCAGAAGACTCTGTGATCTCCAAGTGGAAGTCATGCCACACAAGAGTCTGAACACCATCAGAGGTGTAATCAGCTCTAGGGACCTACTGGAATGTTCCGAGAAGGAAATAGTGGAGGGCATTGAAGGAGTCACCCATGCCCGGCGCATTACCAGGCGCAGGGAGGGTGAGGAGGTCAAAACCGCCACTATTATCCTCACATTCGGAACTAGGACACCGCCAGAGTATGTGAAGGCAGGATACCTACGAGTTCCAGTGAGGCCCTACATACCTAACCCCATGAGGTGCTTCAAGTGCCAGGGTTATGGACACGGCGCGGCAGTCTGCAAGAGGAACACTGTGTGTGCCAGATGTGCTGGAGAGGGTCATGAGGACAAGGGCTGCACAGCCCAGTTCAAATGCCCAAACTGTCAAGCTGGCCACTCAGCCTACTCCAAGGACTGCCCTGTGTGGAAACAGGAGGTTGCCGTGCAGGAGTACAAGGCAAGAAACGGATGTACCTTTAGCCAGGCGAAATCGGCTGTACTGGCCCTACCCAAGGGCCAATTCGGCTTGACAAAGACCTACGCCCAGGCTGTTGCTAAGAAAGGAAGATCCATAGCCACACAGACGGACACATTGACCCCACCACCCCCTCCTTCTCCCCCAACTCAGAAGAAAACACCGCCAAAGAACACACCTCTGAAGAAACAAGAAAGCCCTGTTGTCATGCTAAAGAACAGGTTCTCTGTGCTCGCTGATGAGAGCATGGAGACTGAGCAGCATGTCAAAACCAATACTCCGGGAGAACCCGGAGACATCATGTCTGACACAGGTTCTCCTCAGAGAACCCAGCCAGACACCCCAACCTCTACCGAGTTAGAGGTTGACCAACTCCCTAAGGGGAGAAATCAAAGCGGAGAGGATGCCCGAGGTGAGAGAGGAGGAAATAACCTCCGCTCTAACCAGAGGGATCTCCCCTCTCCAGAGAGAAAGACTTCCCCCAAAAGGGGGTTGTCCTCCTCTCCATCCAAACCCAAGAATAAAAATACCAAGGTCACTGGAATAAAGGGAAACCCCTCCGGGGGCCTCCCAAGGCCAAATAGCTCCAAGTAGGTCATCTAGAATAAGCCATGGATTCCAGAATTGTACAGTGGAATTGTAGAGGCCTCAAGGCCAATTACGAGGAAATGCAGCTACTGATGGACTCTGAGACTCCTGTAGCTGTCTGCTTACAGGAAACATTTCTGAAAGATTGCATCAGCTTCCGAAGCTACCGTGCTTACACCAAGAATGTTGAGGATGCAGAGAGAGCATCAGGTGGAGTCTGTATCCTTGTGAAGGATAGCATCCCCCATGAGAGGGTAGAACTACAGACCACACTACAGGCCGTAGCAGCTAGGATAACCCTTCACAAGGTTATCACTTGCTGCAGCCTGTATCTACCACCAGGCGCTCCATTAAACCGAACAGACATGGAGGACCTATTGAAACAACTCCCCCGGTCTTATTTAATCCTTGGGGATTTCAATGCCCATAACACCATGTGGGGATCCAACAATACCGACACAAGAGGTCGTATGCTGGAGGATATCTTCCTCCAACATGATTTATGCATACTTAATGATGCATCACCGACCTACTTGCACCCAGGAACTGGATCATTCACATGCATTGACCTCAGCGTATGCGTCCCCGGACTTCTGGACGATTTTAAATGGTCAGTTAGCAATGATCTACGGGGAAGTGATCACTTCCCAATCATCATTACTAACAATCTCCCTTCATTGGGACGACCTCAGCGGTGGAAACTGAATAAGGCCGATTGGGAACAATTCCAAAAAAGATGCTCTGAGGATGTCACAGAAAATATCCTCCATGAACAGAACCCAGCTGATACCTTTGCTAGCAAGCTACTAAGTATAGCCAGGAAAGTTGTACCCCTAACCTCTGCAAATCCAAAACGGCCTAGCAAACCATGGTTTGATACAGCTTGCAAAAGTGCTATTGGTGATAGGAAAAAACGACTGGCTGCATTTATAAATAATCCTTCCCAGGAAAACCTAAAGCTATTCAGGATAGCTAGAGCAAAGGCTAGACAAACCATACGGTCAGCCAAAAGGAATTCCTGGAGAAGTTTTGTCGGCAGTCTGGATGCCAAAACTTCTGCTAGAGCGGTTTGGAAGGCAGTAAGGCGAATCAAAGGGAAAGAATCAAATGCAATAGGGCATTTGAAAAACCAAGGACGAACTGTCACGTCCCCCAGAGAAATAGCTGACTGCCTTGCATCCTCAATAGCAGAAAAATCATCCACTGCACACTACACGCCAGAGTTCCAACAAGTCAAAACCAGGGAGGAAAGACACCCCATTGATTTCTGGTCAGAGAACAATGAAGACTACAACAAACCGTTCTCGCTTGAGGAACTGAGGGAATCGCTGGACAAGTCACATGACACAGCGCCTGGAGAAGACGAAATCCATTACCAGTTCCTCAAGCACCTTCCCGAACCCTCATTGGCAGTCCTACTAGGGGTTTATAACTGTGTGTGGCAAACAGGCGCTTTCCCAAACAGCTGGAGGAAAGCCACAGTTATACCGATACCTAAACCGGGAAGAGACGGCTCTGACCCAGCTAACTATCGACCAATAGCACTAACAAGCTGCATCTTCAAAACCATGGAAAGAATGATTAACAGTAGGCTGGTCTGGTACCTGGAAAGGAATAAAGTGATCTCAAACTACCAGTGCGGATTCCGGCAGGGGCGGACAACAACTGACCACCTGGTAAGGCTGGAAGCTTATATTAGAAATGCATTACTCAGAAGAGAACATCTAGTAGCTGTATTCTTCGATATAGAAAAGGCCTATGACACAACCTGGAAACATGGCATTCTACGTGACCTGGCGCTTATGGGGCTTAAGGTACACCTCCCCCGTTTTGTGGAGGAATTCCTGAAAGATCGAAAATTTCAGGTCCGAGTGGGCAACTCCGCTTCTGACACTCATGACCAGGAAATGGGTGTACCCCAGGGCAGCATTCTGTCAGTCACCCTGTTCAACATTAAAATAAATAACATCATAAATGCGCTGTCCCCTGGCATAGAGTGCTCTTTGTATGTTGATGACTTTGTCATTCTTACTTATGGGAAAAACATGAACACCTTAGAAAGGAAATTACAGTTATGTTTAAACAAAATTCAGGGTTGGGCAAACTATAATGGTTTCAAATTCTCAGACTCCAAAACAGTTAGTATGCATTTTTGTAATCTAAGGGGACCCCACCCAGACCCTGAACTATTTATACACAAAAAGAAGATCCCTGTCGTGAAAACTACAAAATTTTTAGGCCTCACCTTAGATTCCAAATTTAATTTTCTCCCCCACATTAAGGAACTAAAGAAGAAATGCCAAAAGTCATTAAACATACTAAGAGTACTTAGCCATACGGACTGGGGAGCTGACAGAGATACCTTGCTGCTGCTCTATCGGAGTCTAATTCGATCCAAGCTAGACTACGGATCCATAATATATGGAGCAGCAAGGAAGTCGTACCTAAAAATACTGGAACCAATACAAAATGCTGCCCTGCGTCTCTGTCTCGGCGCGTTTCGTACATCACCTATCCCAAGTCTCCATGTGGAGGCTGGAGAACTCCCCATGGATATAAGAATGAAAAAGCTTGCAATGCAGTATATAGTCAAGCTAAAATCCAACCCCACGAACCCTGCTTTCGACTCCATATTTAACCCCACAGAGGTAGAATTATACAATCGAAGGCCTAACGTCATACAGCCGTTGGGCCTTCGAATGAGAGAACCCATCCAAAATTTAACCCCACCCATTGACCAAATCTCTAAAATAGAAACCCCTCAGAATCCTCCTTGGCTAATGAATAAACCTAAATTAAATTTATCCCTCCTTAATTTCAAAAAAGAAAATACAGACCCAAGCATACTACAAGTCCACTTTAGGGAACTGCAGGAGAGCTACGGAGATTGTGGCACCATCTACACAGACGGATCCAAAATGGAGGGAAAGGTCGCGTGTGCCTGCTCCTTTCGGAACAAAACAATCTCCCGTAGACTCCCCGATGGCTGCTCCATCTTTACGGCCGAATTGCACGCAATATTGCTTGCACTTATGGCCGTAAAAGCATCAGAAAGGAGTAAATTTATAATCTGCTCCGACTCCAAATCTGCATTGCAAGCTTTGGGGCGGATGAAGACTGACATCCCATTGGTACATAAGAGCCTGAAGCTGTTGGACCTAATAACAGCCGACCGTAGGGATGTCACCTTCATCTGGGTCCCCTCCCATGTTGGCATTGAGGGAAACGAAGCCGCAGACAGAGAAGCAAAGAGAGCCCTAAATCATGCGGTGTCAGGAACCCAAATTCCCTACTCGGACCTGAGACAAAGTATTGCCTCTGCCACCTATCGAGAGTGGCAGAACCGATGGGAGGCTGAGACTCACAGTAAACTCAGGCAGATTGTGGCGGATGTCAGGTGGCGGCCCACATCTAAGGGTCTGACAAGGCGTGGTAGCACAACCATGTCCAGACTCAGGATTGGCCACACCTACATCACGCACTCTTTTGTACTGAAGAGAGAGGAGCCCCCACTTTGCGAGTACTGTGACTCTCGCCTCACCGTGGAACATATCCTCGTTGATTGCCCCAGATACCAGGATGTCAGGGCGAAATATTTTAGAGCCACTAATCTAAAAACACTATTTAATAATGTCGACTCTGGGAAGGTACTGGGCTTTATTCGGGAAGTGGGGCTATCTACGAAGATCTGATTTCTGAATTTGTGAACATGCACTATTTACATTAGATTTTTACCAAATATTTAAATTTTTACTACCTTTACTATTTTAACTGTGAATAGACCTTGATTTTAATTATATGACTGTATAGAATCTGGCCCTTGTTGTTTAGAGAGAGAGTAGTCCTTAAGGGACTGCAGGCACGACATGGCCTAAATTGTGCCGATGTGCCTCAAATCAACAAATCAAACAAATCAAATCTAACTTAACATTGACACTACTTTAACATAACATTGACAATACTCTAACATAACATTGTTAGAGTTGGAGAACCATCAGAGCCCTTTGAAGTATCAAACGGGGTAAAACAAGGCTGTGTCCTAGCACCTACACTGTTCAGTATCATGTTCTCCTCTATGCTGACAGATGCATTCACAAATAGAGAAAACAACGGGATAAATATATCATACAGATTTGATGGCGGCTTAAAGCAAAATCAAAAACAAATGCAGCAGTAATCAGAGACTTGCTATTTGCTGTCGACTGTGCCCTGAATGCCTGCTCTGAAAACGATCTGCAGAGCATCGTCAGTGACTTCTCCAGAGCATGCTCAGACTTTGGCCTTACCATCAATACAAACAAGACTGAAGTCTTATATCAACCAGCTCCTGGGAAAGCCTACTCGGATCCAAGCATCACTATAAATGGACAGGATATAAACGCAGTGGACAAATTCACATATCTTGGCAGCACACTCTCCAGAAATGGAAAAATCGATAGTGAAATCGACCTGCGTATCGCCAAGGCCAGTGCATCCTATGGCAGACTGTCTAATAATGTCTGGAACAGACGTGGTATCACCACAAACACCAAGCTAGGGGTCTATCGAGCCGTTATCCTCCCTACATTGCTCTATGCCTCAGAAACATGGACAGTGTACAGTTAACATGCAAAGAAACTGAACCACTCCAACATGACATGTCTGAGAAAAATACTGAATGTCAAATGGCAAGACAAAATACCCGATACTGAAGTCCTTCGAAGAGCGGGTCTGCAAAGCATCCACACAATCCTGATGCAGTCCCAGCTGCGATGGGCAGGTCACGTCTACAGAATGAAAGACCACCGCATCCCTAAACGACTCTTGTATGGCCAACTAAGCGAAGGAAAGCGCTCGCAAGGTGGGCAAAGAAAACGATTCAGGGACACTATCAAAGCTTCTCTGAAGGCGTTCAGCATAGACCCAGTCACCTGGGAGACAGAGGCACATGACAGATCATCATGGCGTCGCGCTGTGAAAACTGGCGCACAGGTTGCTGAGGAAAAAGAGAACAACGCTGGCAGAAAAAAAATCAGAAAAAGAAAAGCAAGACAAACGACACTAGCTCCAGCTGGAATAACCTGCCCAGCTTGCGGCCGAACATTCCGGGCTCACATATGTCTCACCAGCCACACGAGGAGGCATAAAATCCCAGTGCAAAGCCCTCAGCCCCCTGGATGACAAAATGGTCATCATCGAACCACGATGGACAAACTTTATAACATAATATTGACACTACTGTAACATAACATTGACAATACTCTAACATAACATTGACAATACTCTAACATAACATTGACAATGCTCTTACATAACATTGACAATGCTCTAACATAACATTGACAACACTCTAACATAACATTGACAATACTCTAACATAACATTGACAATACTCTAACATAATATGACAATACTTTTAACATAACATTGACAATACTTTAACATAACATTGACAATACTCTAACATAACATTGACACTACTCTAACATAACATTGACAATACTCTAACATAACATTGACAATGCTCTAACATAATATGACAATACTCTAACATAACATTGACACTACTCTAACATAACATTGACAATACTTTTACATAACATTGACAATACTCTAACATAACATTGACAATGCTCTAACATAACATTGACAATACTCTAACATAACATTGACAATACTCTAACATAACATTGACAATACTCTAACATATATATATATGGCTCCTTTTGTCTCGAAAGGCAATGGATGCGCCCAAATGAGTCACTGGTTTTGGCTTAATCTTGAGACGGGGCAGAATCTGGTGTGGCTAATCAAGCCAATTCTAGAACGGCAGACTTTGCCACAATTCGTACATGTGTATGCCTCTGATTTAGGGCTAGCAGACAGGGCAGCTTTCTTTTTATCCCTCTTGATTAAAGCCGCTTCAATTCTTTTGTTCTCAGCAAGGGTTGTCCCAGCACGCACAGTCTGTTTCCATGCACTCCGGTCTTTGGCTATGTTTTCCCACATACTTTCGCTGATGCCTGAGGCTCTCATGTCTCGCTTGCAGACATCTCTATATGTTAGTCTTGGGCGGCCCTTGGGTCTGACTCCTTCCACAAGCTCAGCATATAAGATATCTTTCGGGATTCTGCCATCTGGCATGCGGGTGACATGTCCGAGCCAGCGTAATCTTCTTTGTGTCAGGAGAGCATACATGCTCTTCATATTGGCCAATCTTAAAACTTCCTGATTGGAGACATGGTCCCTCCAAGAGATGCCCATTATGCGTCTCAGGCAGCGCAAGTGGAAACTATTCAATCTGTGCTCTTGGTACATGTATGTTGACCAGCTCTCACTGCCATAAAGGAGAGTGCTCACAACACAGGCGTTGTAGACTAGGATTTTGGTCGTTACCATTTTCCCAGACGCACTTGGAGAGTTTTGCCAATGCTGTGGTAGCTTTTCCTATCCTTTTTGTCAGCTCGATGTCTAAGTCTAGGTTACTGACAATTGTTAAACCCAAGTAGGTAAATTCCTGCACCACTGAAAGGGTGTAGTTCCCAATTTGTATTATAGGTATTTCTGCGACGTCTTGTGCCAGGATTTCGGTCTTGGAGAGACTTATAGTAAGGCTAAACTCTTGACAAGCAGCTGCTAAGGCGTTCACTAGCTTCTGTAGACCTCCTTGTGAGTGAGATACGAGTGCCGCGTCATCGGCAAACAGCAGCTCCCTTATCAAGATACGACGCCTTTTCGTTTTGGCTTTAAGACGTGCCAGGTTAAAGAGCCTTCCATCGGATCTGCTATGGATGTATATTCCGTCTTCCAGGTATTTAAAAGCACTGGATAGTACGACTGAGAAGAAGATGCCAAATAGTGTAGGGGCCAGTACACATCCTTGTTTGACACCGCTCTTAATGGAGAATGGCCTGGAGGAAGAACTTTCAAACTGAACGGTGCCCTGCATATTTTCGTGAAAAGCTGACACTAGTTTTCTTAACTTATTTGGGCAGCCGATTCTCTCTAGTACAGCAAACAGACCGCTTCTGCTAACAAGGTCAAAGGCCTTGGTCAAATCAATAAATGCTATGAAGAGGGGCTGCTTTTGTTCTCTGCTCTTCTCCTGTAGCTGCCGAAGAGAGAAAATCATATCTGTTGTAGATCTACCTGCCCTAAAGCCACACTGCGACTCTGGATAAACACGATCTGCCAGGATCTGTAATCGCTTTAGTAATACTCTAGCAAAAGCCTTTCCGACTATGCTAAGCAGTGAGATGCCTCTGTAATTGTTACAATCAGAGCGGTCGCCTTTATTTTTATAAATTGTAACAATGTTGGAGTCTTTCAATTCCTGGGGGACCATTCCTTGTTCTCAGCACAAGCTTAGCAGTTCATGGAGTGGTTTGATTAGGGCATGTTTTCCAGCCTGAATTACTTCAGCAGGAATGCCATCTCCTCCGGGTGTTTTCCCATGTGCAAGCATGTCAATGGCAATGCTCAGCTCCTTTACTGAGGGCGTTTGGTCTAATTCCGTCAAAACTGGAAGTGATGGGAAGTTGGAAACAGCATTTGGTGAGATGGCGTTTTCAATCTGGTAGAGTTCTGTATAGTGTTCAACCCATCGTTCCATTTGAAGCGCACGATCGCTGATGATTGAGCCATCTTTTGACTTGAGCGGAGCACACTTGCTGGTGTGAGGTCCAAAGGCTTTTCTCATGCCCTCATATAGTCCTCTTATGTTACCACAGTCGGCACAAGATTGAATATCTTCACATAGCTCCTGCCAGTATTTGTTAGCACATTGTCTCGCTTCTCTTTGGGCATTGTTACGTGCAGCTCTGAGCCTTTTTAAGTTGCTTGGGGTGGGATCCTTCTTGTAGATTAGCATGGCTGCTCTCTTGTTCATAGTGGCAGTTTCCATTTCTGGTAGACTAGCTTCAAACCAGTCTTCGCTTTTCTTGGTTTTGTTTCCAAAGACCAGTGATGATGTTTGGTAGATTGTATCACGCATAAACGTCCAGCTTTTTTCTACCTCAGTCACAGAGAAGTTTTTAAAAGCTTCCTCTAATTTGTTCTCAAATTCGGTGCAAAGATCAGGATTTTTTGTGCTAGTAGTATTCAGGCGTGATTTTCTTTTTCCCTGTGATGATTGGATCTTAGTTGGCAGCAGTCTTGTCCGGCAGGACACTAAAGTATGATCAGTATTACAATCCGCGCTTTGGTAGCTACGTGTCAGCAGTATATTTCCAATGTCCTTTTTTCGTGTCAGTATCATATCCAGCTGGTGCCAGTTCCCAGACCTAGGATGCCTCCATGAGACACAGTGCTGTGGTTTTGTTCTGAAGTATGTGTTGGTAATGCAGAGCTTATGGTATGTGCAGAATTCAAGCAGTCTTTGTCCGTTCTCATTCATCTTTCCGATTCCAAAAAGCCCATGACAGTCTGGCCAGGTAGTGTGATCTGATCCTACTCTGGCATTGAAGTCACCTAGAAGGATCATATGTTCTTTTTGAGGAAAGTTTGCAATGGCTTCTTTAAGGTCTTCATAGAACTTGTCTTTGTCCTCCTGAAGCGAGCTTAGTGTGGGGGCATAGGCACTAATTAGAGTGACTTTTCCAGATGCTGTCATCATACTTATGCTTAGTAGCCGTTCCGAGCCACCAACTGGAGGGACTATCATGGGAAGAAGACTGTTCTTGACAGCAAAGCCCACACCATGTATTCGAGTCTCATCCTGTGCTTTCCCTTTCCAAAAGAAAGTGTAGTCAGTCTTGCGGAGCATGCCGTTTTCGGCCAGTCGGGTTTCTTGCAGGGCTGCAATGTCGATATGTAGCCTTTTTAGCTCGTGGTTTATAACTGCCGTCTTCCTTGCATCGTCGATCTGCCTTAGATCATCAGTGAGACCAGGACACATTGTCCTGACATTCCAAGTGGCCAGTCGCATGACAGGGATTTTCTTTTTCAGTTTAATTTTTCTTCTTTTGTTGCTTGGTGCAAGTTTCCAGCCTACTTGTCGTTTTAAACTAAGCTCTAAGCACCCATTAGAGCAGGCAGGCTGTTGCGGATCAGCACCTAACTGACTGGGGGCTGCCCAGGTTGAGGCGGGCGGTAGCTGATCAGTGAGGCGCGAAGACCTCTCCCACCGTCAGAGACAGCCCGTGGCGTCCATACATTACGCCAATCAAGTTGGACTTATAACCCGTAACTGTTGTCTCCCGTGTTGTTTTAGCCGCTTTGCAGCAGCACCAGAGTTTCCTCTCCGGGGCGCATTCCTGGGCCTTGGATAAAGGGGTCATGGGTGGCCCATGCGTCATGATCCCTCTCTCGACCTTGCTGATGTGATCCAAAGGAACGCATCGCATTACATTTGGCACCAACTCAGTTGCAGAAGCTGCCGGAGGGAATTTCGCAGCTGATACTCCCAACGCCTAAGGGGCTTTACTCCTGATTTCTCCTCGAGGTTGTCTCCTGAAGCCTCAGTACCGCAAGGCAGCGGGGGTTTGAAGTCAGAGTACCCCTCTCCTAGATGAACTGCCTTACTAGGCTGACGAGCTCCATCTGCCCGAAGCTCCCGGTTTTGTGGCGCCAGGTATCCGCCTTCACCCCTTCACCTGTTAGTAAGAGCAGTTTCGCCGGGCTTAATATCTAAGCCACACGAGCAGGCCAGGTGCTGGACTTAGTTGTCAGAGGCTATTTGAGACGCATGCCATTAGGAGTATTTTATAGACAATGGGAGCTTAACCCCATTGACACCCCTGGCTATGACAACCTTTGAAACCACTCTAACATAACCCATCTTAAAATATTACATTTAAAAAAAGGCTAAAAAAAAACCCCACTCTTTTTTCTCTACATGTTTTTATTTTACAATTTCTATTTCTTTCGTGACCTTACATCACTTATATATCTTAATGTGTTGTTTTTTATACGAATGCAGAATTTGATAGTTTTAGATTGGCAAATCACGAACATCATGTGTTAATGACATGTAATATACAGGCATTCATTTATTTCTGGTTCAATGATTTATGAAGGTTTAGTTTATAGATAATATGATTGATTGAACTAATTAACATCATTTTATTTTAGTCCTTAACTTTTACTTCGTACATTTAGATTTAATAGCGACCCCCGAAATGGGAAAAGAGGCTATTAGTTTTGTGTGGAATGTTTGTCCGTCCGTCTGGCTGTCCGTCCTGTTTAGATCTTTTAAACTAGAAAAGATAGTGAAAATCCAACATCATAATATTTTAGACCTTTCAAAGTTCTGATGCAAGGCCTACTTTGTTCTTTTCTGAAAGCAAAAAAAAAATCTAATTTTTAAATCACTTTTGCAAGCTGTTTTTTTTTCATAAAAAGACACCACTTTTACAACTATTCACTATTAATAGTAACAAACATGGGAGACTCTTTAGTAGGGGAGATAGTCGTTTAACCTATTTTTAACACATTTATGCAAATGGTTTTAGATTTTTTGTCAAATTTCTTTTTGCTAAGTGTTACGTGCGCATCTTAGTGTAAATGTGAAATGGTGCGAATGCGTGTTGAAAGGAGAGGAGAACCAAAATGGAGGAATATGAACAAGAAAGTGTTTTCAGTATTAATAAAGATTAAAGTATTGATAAACTGTGATCTGTCGTTTTCATGTCTAAAGAGTCTCATCCAATATGAAGACGTAACACTAAGTTAAGTAAGTTCTGTCATACTAACTATTACATTTTCAAAAACAAAAATTAAAGAGAAAAATCTATTTAATATGCATATAAGTTGGGCATAATTTAAAACAACAATTAACAAGTAGTTTTTCCTATTATCACGTGAATCGCAGTGACACACAATGAATATAGAACACTTAAGTAAAGGAAATTTTTTTTTTTTACGTAAATGTTTTTTTCTTGAGGATTTGAAGAAGAGATTGGCCCTTATTCATTATAAGACATCAGTTAGCCCTGGTTCAAATCTAACTACACATTCACTTTCACCTATCCTTTGGTCTGCTGGACTGATGGAACACCACACAAGATCTGTCAACCTTCTTTCTCCATTATTCTCTGTCATTTGCATTTGTCTTTGATAGAATTTCATTCTGATGTTCTTTCTGAAAATATTGAAGCTTACCTTTTTACCTGCCTATGTGGACCATTTCGGGGGCCGACTTTGAGTTTGTGTTTCAAACAAACTGTCTTTGTAACCTTGTTATTTTAAAATAATTTATAATTATAACTCATTGTTCAATTTATTTCAAAGTGAAAACAGATACATCTAGATATTCTCCTTTTGAAATGGGTGGCTGCCTGTCGGTCGGACTCGTCGATGAACCCTGGTTCAAACCCTGCTCGCTTCCATCCCCCATCATCCGTCGGGAGGTTTGGACTAGGAATTAAATTATCTTCAACTCTTAAGGAAAATCTAAAACATTTATTATTTTACAAACAAACAAAACAAATAGAGTGTCAATGGTCTAAAGAATATCATAACATTGTAGGCAGAGCATTCGTGCGCAATGTTACAGTCAGAAGACTGGACTAACAACAGTGACCGGAACTACTTACGAACGTGATAGACCTTAAGTCTTCGCTCTATATGTAACTTAATGTTTATTTACATACAGATAAATCCAATTTCCATGCTATAATCCATACTGTCCTGAAATACACTGATCACTTTGACTTCAATATACAACTATATGATTCGTGATGGGCACATGTCCTATGAACTCGAAGATGACTTTAAAAAGCCGGCCGCATACGTGGCATGGGTAGGTTTGGTCAGTTGCAGATAGGCCTGCTTCTATACTTCTATACTTTGTGGCACTTTGGCATCACAATTAACTCCCTTACTACTTTATTAGTTACGTAACTTCACTTGTTACATGGTCACTTCACTAACTTGACTTTCTAACTTCACTTGTTACATGGCCACTTCACTAACTTGACTTTCTAACTTCACTTGTTACATGGCCACTTCACTAACTTGACATTCTAACTTCACTTGTTACATGGTCACTTCCCTAACTTGACTTTCTAACTTCACTTGTTACATGGTCACTTCACTAACTTGACTTTCTAACTTCACTTGTTACATGGTCACTTCACTAACTTGACATTCTAACTTCACTTGTTACATGGTCACTTTACTAACTTGACTTTCTAACTTCACTTGTTACATTGCCACTTCACTAACTTGACTTTCTAACTTCACTTGTTACATTGCCACTTCACTAACTTGACTTTCTAACTTCACTTGTTACATTGCCACTTCACTAACTTGACTTTCTAACTTCACTTGTTACATTGCCACTTCACTAACTTGACTTTCTAACTTCACTTGTTACATGGTCACTTCACTAACTTGACTTTCTAACTTCACTTGTTACATGGCCACTTCACTAACTTGACATTCTAACTTCACTTGTTACATGGTCACTTCACTAACTTGACTTTCTAACTTCACTTGTTACATGGTCACTTCACTAACTTGACTTTCTAACTTCACTTATTTCATGGTCACTTCACTAACTTGACATTCTAACTTCACTTGTTACATGGTCACTTCCCTAACTTGACTTTCTAACTTCACTTGTTACATGGTCACTTCACTAACTTGACATTCTAACTTCACTTGTTACATTGCCACTTCACTAACTTGACTTTCTAACTTCACTTGTTACATGGTCACTTCACTAACTTGACTTTCTAACTTCACTTGTTACATGGTCACTTTACTAACTTGACTTTCTAACTTCACTTGTTACATTGCCACTTCACTAACTTGACTTTCTAACTTCACTTGTTACATGGTCACTTCTTCAAGTTACATCACAAAACTATTTCATCAATTTATTTCATTGACTAATTTCACCAAATAATTTGTTACATGATTTCCAACTGACTAACTGCTAATTCTGACTAACTAACTGTTACTAAACTCTCGATCTCTCAAACGCCCGCACATCCGGTCATACATAGCTTGTGTTCACTCTTGACACTTTCACGTTCTGTATTTCACTTAATTCACCAAAGTACAGTGAGATAACTAGTTTCTCTGAAGGTTCTCATTTTGAAATTAAAACAAACAGATCTAGAGGTTCTCATTTCAAAACATTTGTTTAGACCACAAAGTACACAAAAAATTTATAGAAAAAAAAAAGGTCAGTAGTCAGAAGTGACTTGAAATATTTCCTCTGATTAGACAGGTCAGCAGCTGTAGGCCTCGTGATGGTAACAAGAAACTACTAAGTTATAGTCAAGCCCCAAGGATGTCTGTAAGGTGTACCATCTGTTACCCTAAGTCTAACTAGTGTACTGGACTTTATAATATTTCAATGATAGACGACAAAACAGTAGACCTACAATGGCTACAATGAAACACAAAGTCATAATTTGTAACAAAACAACCAAACTCTTTCTTTCTCATTTCATTCATACTGTCATATACTAAGGGAAAAAACTCCCCGCTGAATGCGTTTAAATTGTTGTTTGTAAACTATCCTTGCTTCGTGCTCTAAGAGTGTGCATGATCCGTCAGTGAAGATAATTGATTGAAGAGATAGGACTGGTCTCCACATACATTCTATCAATCGTTCATCAGCCAGCACCAGTGACGTGGTGGGGGGGGGGGGAGCCAGCACCAGTGACGTGGTGGGGGGGGGGGAGCCAGCACCAGTGACGTGGTGGGGGGGGGGGAGCCAGCACCAGTGACGTGGTGGGGGGGGGGGAGCCAGCACCAGTGACGTGGTGGGGGGGGGGGAGCCAGCACCAGTGACGTGGTGGGGGGGGGGGGGGGAGAGACTGGAAGAGACAATGATGAAATATGATCTCTTAATCTAGCAGTTCCTTTGTATTTTGCTGTTACCATTTTTATAAGCAGGAAAAACATTAAAGATACTTTTTTTAAAGATAATACCTCCTTTAAACTACTTATAGAGAGATTGTTTTTCTCTTAATAACTGCCCGCCTACCCCCCCCCTTCCCAGATAGACTCATGGTTAAACGAATGTTGAGATCTACTCCACACCACTTTATACAATTCCAAAGATAGGTCTTTAGATCTAGACCTAGACGTAGAAGACAATGCCAAAGACTTCAGATAAATATTTTCTCGTTCCTAGAAAAATGTAATTATCATTTTTTTTTTACTTTGAAAAATTCTAACTGTTAGACTCGAGTTTTCCCCGTGTGGCCTACGAGCTGGTCATTCTTTTCTCAGTGATACATATCAACTGTTGAATTTGTTAGAGAAATCATTCCAGTTAGTCGGGGTGGGTGGATGTGGGAGGGATTTATAACAATACAAATATTCATTAAATGTTTTGAAACATTTATAGCGGTCCCCGAAAGGGGAAAAGACGCTATTAGTTTTGTGTTGCCGGTCTGTCTGTCTGTCCGTCCGTCCGTCCCGTTTAGATCTCAGAAACTAGAAGAGAAAATGAAAATCAGACATCATGATATTTTAGATCATTCAAAGTTCTAATGCAACAGCTACTTTTTTTTCCGAAAGTGAACCATCTAATTTTTGAAATGATATATGCAAGCAGATTTTTCAAAAAAATTACACCACTTCTAAATAAAAAACGTCAGGGGAAGTAAGTCTTTTAAAAAGGTCACAGACTTCTTCATTAATAAATCAAGCTTCATTCATAGATTCGCGCATTGATACAAAAAATTTGCATCTAAGGTCACAATGGAAAAAGTATCAATGGATCATAATAAAATAGATTTTTCATTTATTAACTAACTCATGGAATAGAATACTGATTCAAATGTTGTTTTTAAAAAGAATTTTAATACGAACTTCGTTTCAATTGTACGTTTTTTTTTTAAAGAAATGAACTACTTTTAAAGCGCGCAGTTTTCATATATCATCATTAGGCTATACACTTGACAACAATCTAAATTACAATAAATAGAGGCCAGACATAGATCTAGATTTAATTGTATTAATAAATTTGAACAAAATTTATATTTATAATCCATCAAGAAAATAGTTAATCTTCTAATAGCTTAGGGGTGCAGATGTATTTATTATGTAAGCAGTAGTATCACATCAAGAAGTGAATCTGATGCGAACAGCATAAGTGCACTATGACCCAGCAGTAGGTCTACTAATCCTGATCATAGTATTGACCTAGATCTAGCTCTAGTATCTCTAGATTCTATTTCTAGATTTCTAGATCTAGTCTGGATTCTAACTAGATTATGCTATAGATTTAGTTCTGAATCTTTATCTCTAGAGTCAGTTAGTATAGACCTAAACCTAGTCTAGATCTAGCTTCTAGATTCTAGATCGAGATCTAGATAGATGCAAATCTTGATTTAGATCTAGTCTAGATCCATATCTAAACTAGATCTAGAACTAGTCTAGAAATCTAGTTGTAGCCTAGATTCCAATTCTGTCTCTAGTCTGAATTCTTGTTCTAGAGTTTAGTTCTAGATTCTAGTTCTAGTTCTATCTAGATCGTCAAGATCTACGTAACTTCACTTGTTACATGGTCACTTCACTAACTTGACATTCTAACTTCACTTGTTACATGGCCACTTTACTAACTTGACTTTCTAACTTCACTTGTTATATGGCCACTTTACTAACTTTACAATCTCTTTTTGGACCTGTCTGAGGTGGAGGTATCTGGTAGAAGGTTTCCGGGATTCTCTTAGGCACTGACATAAACTTAGCTCAACTCTGTATTTGAATTGGTGCCCTTTAATAGATCATCATTGTTGTAGATTGTAGATGAAACCTTTAATAGATCATCATTGTTGTAGATTGTAGATGAAACCTTGAACATACACAGTGGTCTAAGGGACGTTTATGTCACATTTTATCACGATTTGGTCAATAGTTTTGATTTCTATAACTGTATATAGCATACATACATACATACATACATACATACATACATATTCCTTTCATTTATAACACACATTATACAATAACACACAAACTATACACATCAATCATTAAAAAAGACATACTGAGTTATGTTGACGCTAGTTTCAAAAAGGGAACTTATATCATTATAAATTCATTCAGTATTTCCCAGCTGCATTTACTTTGGAATGCTTTATATATTCGATAAATAAAGAGGATTTCAAAAAAGGGGAGAGGGGCGTCATCCTCTAGCGAGTGGCGTTAGGTCTTACTCATGGATTTGCTTTGTTAGTATACGAGTTCTTTGAACCAATTAAAAAGAGAATTGATTCGACTTACTGATCCTTAACAAAAATCTGACATTGTATCATGTTCTAAAGATATCCCTTTCAGAATCAGTTCTGTCTTGTTTGGCTATTAGTTCAGGGATTGAAAACGACCGTAAAGATTCTACAGAGTTGACATGAAGTCAATGCATAGCGTTTTGTTCAATAAAATGCATTCATTCAATGAAGCGGTATATTTTTAATTTGATGACATACTAAAAATAGCGACTGGACTTGTCAAACTCAGAGCGGATGTCGTTGATGTTTTCTAGATTTATTTGTTTTAATGTCGGCCACAATACAAGCAGAGGACAAGAAATGAACAAAGAGAAAGAACTCTTGTACTTGGTCAAGGTCGTTTACTTTGAGTACTTGGAGTTCCTGGCACGCCCTGAGCATGTCCTGAAAAGACAAGAATTGTGTTGCAATACATCTTAGTTGAATTAATGATGTTAGGCTTAGTTCAAAATAGAGGACATTCTACAGAACATGCGATAGGACATTAAATGACAGTGACAAAGCACACAAGAGAAATATTTAAAAGTTGTATCAATTAGTTAGGATCAATCATGGAACTAAATTTATAATGAATATAGCCTAAAAATACTAAATCTGTGCGTTAGAAATATGTGTACCAATAGTTTTTGTTGAGCATGGTTTCGTGCTATTAGTTTGCTCATTGTGCTAGGTGCTCCTATCCCTTGGTGTGGGTCAGTTCAAACAGGGAGGGGGGGGAGGGGACGGGAGTATCTGGTTGACTCTTGCCACGATCACTTTTAAATGCCATTTATAATACTAAAAATAATAGACCTCCTCAAGCTAAGTGCTAACCACTGTGCCAGCGAAGTGCTTTTGAAAAGAGAAGGTTTTATAGTTTTCTATTATTAGTTTCAAACGTTCACTATACACTTAGTACAAAGGAGACTAATTGAACTTATACCACCAAATCTATGAAGTAAAATTTATTTGTTCGATACCAAACAAGATAATTAATTACCAATAGCTCTTAACTATCTGGTTAATTTTGTTTTATTGATTAATGCTTTGTCTGGTACAAGAATTAATTTTGCGAAATTTCAACGTGATCCGAGAGTGTCGGGGAAATAACGTGGACAGACTTTCGAACAGACAAGAGTTGATTGAAGCTTTGGAACAGACAAGAGTTGATTGAAGCTTTGGAACAGACAAGAGTTGATTGAAGCTTTGGAACAGACAAGAGTTGATTGAAGCTTTGGAACAGACAAGAGTTGATTGAAGCTTTGGAACAGACAAGAGTTGATTGAAGCTTTGGAACAGACAAGAGTTGATTGAAGCTTTGGAACAGACAAGAGTTGATTGAAGCTTTGGAACAGACAAGAGTTGATTGAAGCTTTGGAACAGACAAGAGTTGATTGAAGCTTTGGAACAGACAAGAGTTGATTGAAGCTTTGGAACAGACAAGAGTTGATTGAAGCTTTGGAACAGACAAGAGTTGATTGAAGCTTTGGAAGTAGAAACAATATATAGTGCCGCTTGTAAGCTTTGTGGAGAAAAAAAGACTATATCGAAACATCCTTGGTTAGAATTTAAAAAAAAAAAGAATGAAAAGATAACTTATGAAGCTTGGCAATAAGAGTTACAATCGTTTGAAAAGAAACATTTGGAAAAAATTATCCCAATGTATGTAGACAAACTCAAAACTAATGCATTTTATTATTGTAATATTTTTTTTTATATTTTGGGCTCATTATTTAGCTGTTCACCAAAGTTAGCATTTCAGTGTGTGTGTTGTGTGTGTGGGTGTGTGTGTGCTAGCGACTCTTATCGTTTAGTCAAGTGGCCCACTTTCTGAAGTGTCCCCCTCGTCTGTAGCAAACAGCCAAGCAGTTAGCGTGTTATTTCATTGAAGTCAGCTGGTTAACTAAGCGAGAAAGTCGTGCCCGCTCTCTAAGATTCTTACCCGATCAGTCATGTGGAATGTTTCCATTGGAAATCTTTGCTCGACCCATGGCATGGAAACTTGAAGATCTAACAAGATTATTGACTCGGTACAAGAGGCTGGCTTTCTGTCTTGGTCTCAAAGAGACAGTGTCTTGGCGAAAGTGTCTGACTTGACTGTCTTGAGTTTAAATCGATAGTCATTAGAAACATGTGTCTGACTAGACTGTTTCGGACTTAAGCTTGACTGTCTCGGTCTTTTGGCACGAGATAACTGTCTTATAATGACAAGACACAACGATATGACATTAAACGTGTGCGCTATTCGAATTAAACTTGTGCCAATAGTCAGCCCTTCTGTTTCTACATTACACAACTTTTTGTTTTTGTCTTTGTCCTTTAATACTTTGTAAGTTTTTGTAAGTAGCAGAGAACTTAAATAATTAAAATCAAGTAATAATTTCATCCTTAATCTAATTTCATTCACATGATAACTACATATTGTAAACTTATTGCGCTTCTGTCACATATTGTAAACTTATTGCACTTCTTTCACATATTGTAAACTTATTGCGCTTCCTTCACATATTGTAAACTTATTGCGCTTCTTTCACATATTGTATACTTATTGCACTTCTTTCACATATTGTAAACTTATTGCGCTTCTGTCACATATTGTAAACTTATTGCGCTTCCTTCACATATTGTAAACTTATTGCGCTTCCTTCACATATTGTAAACTTATTGCGCTTCCTTCACATATTGTAAACTTATTGCGCTTCCTTCACATATTGTAAACTTATTGCACTTCTGTCACATATTGTAAACTTATTGCACTTCTTTCACATATTGTAAACTTATTGCGCTTCTGTCACATATTGTAAACTTATTGCACTTCTTTCACATATTGTAAACTTATTGCGCTTCTGTCACATATTGTAAACTTATTGCACTTCTTTCACATATTGTAAACTTATTGCACTTCTTTCACATATTGTATACTTATTGCGCTTCTGTCACATATTGTATACTTATTGCGCTTCCTTCACATATTGTAAACTTATTGCACTTCTTTCACATATTGTAAACTTATTGCGCTTCTGTCACATATTGTAAACTTATTGCACTTCTTTCACATATTGTAAACTTATTGCACTTCTTTCACATATTGTATACTTATTGCGCTTCTGTCACATATTGTAAACTTATTGCACTTCTTTCACATATTGTATACTGATTGCGCTTCCTTCACATATTGTAAACTTATTGCGCTTCTTTCACATATTGTATACTTATTGCGCTTCCTTCACATATTGTAAACTTATTGCACTTCTTTCACATATTGTATATTTATTGCGCTTCCTTCACATATTGTAAACTTATTGCGCTTCTTTCACATATTGTAAACTTATTGCGCTTCCTTCACATATTGTATACTTATTGCGCTTCTTTCACATATTGTAAACTTATTGCACTTCTGTCACATATTGTAAACTTATTACACTTCTGTCACATATTGTAAACTTATTGCGCTTCTTTCACATATTGTAAACTTATTGCGCTTCTTTCACATATTGTAAACTTATTGCGCTTCTGTCACATACTGTAAACTTATTGCGCTTCTTTCACATATTGTAAACTTATTGCACTTCTGTCACATATTGTATACTTATTGCACTTCTTTCACATATTGTAAACTTATTGCGCTTCTGTCACATATTGTAAACTTATTGCGCTTCCTTCACATATTGTAAACTTATTGCGCTTCTGTCACATATTGTAAACTTATTGCGCTTCTTTCACATATTGTAAACTTATTGCGCTTCTTTCACATATTGTAAACTTATTGCGCTTCTTTCACATATTATAAACTTATTGCGCTTCTGTGACATATTGTAAACTTATTGCGCTTCTTTCACATATTGTAAACTTATTGCGCTTCCTTCACATATTGTAAACTTATTGCACTTATTTCAGTTTGTTCAATTCATTTGTTCATATTTCGGAGAACACACACATTATTAGAGTAGCGCCCAGTTAGGACTGAATAACTTCCGTTTGCACAGTGAGTTGTTGATGTGTAGACCTGGTCATTGACTTTACTCTTAGACTACAATCTGTCACTTGAACTGTTTGGAGGCGGGCACTTCAAATGCACAGTTTCTATTGGTTGATCTCTACCTGCTGACCATGAAAAGTGCAGAGTTTTTATAGAGTAGAGTAATTATGTCTAATTGACACTCACACATGCAGGCGCATATAAAGGATAGTATGATGTTTGTATTGTACAGTTACTGAGCAGTTCCTTGTGATGTCCATTGATAACTCAGTACGTGTTGAAGAATAGAGATGGCCTGGCACTTGTTTACTAAGAGATAATTCAGTACGTGTTGAAGAATAGAGATGGCCTGGCACTTGTTTACTAAGAGATAATTCAGTACGTGTTGAAGAATAGAGATGGCCTGGCACTTGTTTACTAAGAGATAATTCAGTACGTGTTGAAGAATAGAGATGGCCTGGCACTTGTTTACTAAGAGATAATTCAGTACGTGTTGAAGAATAGAGATGGCCTGGCACTTGTTTACTAAGAGATAATTCAGTACGTGTTGAAGAATAGAGATGGCCTGGCACTTGTTTACTAAGAGATAACTCAGTACGTGTTGAAGAATAGAGATGGCCTGGCACTTGTTTACTAAGAGATAACTCAGTACGTGTTGAAGAATAGAGATGGCCTGGCACTTGTTTACTAAGAGATAACTCAGTACGTGTTGGAGGATAGAGATGGCCTGGCACTTGTTTACTAAGAGATAACTCAGTACGTGTTGGAGGATAGAGATGGCCTGGCACTTGTTTACTAAGAGATAACTCAGTACGTGTTGGAGGATAGAGATGGCCTGGCACTTGTTTATTAAGAGATAACTCAGTTCGTGTTGAAGGATAGAGATGGCCTGGTTTTTGTCCATGCACAGAGATAGATCAACACTATTAAATGGCCAGTACATTTCCATAAATACAGATTTGATCTGGTGTCAGATAATTGATTAGTTTGTCTTGTTCTCTTATGTGCTGGTATCTAATTAACAGTATCACTGTATCAGCTAATAGAATATAAAACATTTGTTTTAGAAATTATGATAAAAAATAAGAAAAAAGGTTTGAGAATGTATCACTATTTGAAGTCCAAGTTTACGAGTTTGTGACACATTTGTGGGACATATCTGATGTTGGTCCCCAATTAGTCATGTGGCAGTGACCTGTGACACTAGCAGGATCCTATGACACCCAAATAGCTCCTATAACATAATAGTTATGTAGACTTGTGTCTGGCCTAATAGAAATGGCGACACTATGTCCTTATTCGAGACTTGGCCTGATGATTTCAACAGGATCCTTACGTTACACTCTACACTGTCTTGTTATTCCTATCCAATGTCTAAGATCTAAAATGTTGACAGACATTGCGTAACGTAAAGTATGCCTGTTAGGTCTCCGTGTCAAATACAGAGCATGTCAATACAGATGTATGTACAATGTGTCCTTTGATGAAGCTTGTCATAAAGGGAGATAAGTTCACTGTTTCTGTGACTAAGTTGCAAAGGGGAGTTAAGTTCAGTTTCTTTGACAAAGATGTATGTATTGTTTTTTCTCTAGTATTTCGCTAAGTGTTGTGTGTATAGCGCGATCCAACTAAGTGAAAAGTTTAAAACTTCATTGCGGAGATAGCATCAGATCAGAAGCCAACCAATGAAACAAGTGTAGATATCACAGTCATATACTTTGCACGTATAAGATGGTGCAAATCTGACCTGCAACATTTATGACATTGATTTGATTTGAGTCCATCAGAATCTCTAGCTAATTTATGCAACTTGCTGTAGAACAACATCAGCATACTTGTCGTCCGAGTGTTTCAGAGCCTGTGACAACTGGTGACAGTCACGGACCATTGTTGCCATTGATCCAGAGTAAAATGTCTCCAAGAACCTTGTAGCCCTTTCTCCGCAGACACAATTGATTTTCATGTTCAGTTTCCTGTCCATGACACTTACCGCAATAGTGTAGTCACTAAATAATTACCTCGGTGACATATCTGGAAACCAAACCATGTTTTTTTTTCTCTTCCTCTTCTGCAAACGGAAATGTGCCTACGTCATTTCCTTTTCTTCTGCTGAGGGAATCGAAATAGTTGACCTACAAAAGGGTGCTCCACTTTCCCGCCCACTGGTTGGAGAATACAAATACAAACAGGGGGAAAAAAACTAATTTGGAAACATTCCGACGGAATAATTTATATACTAATTAAGACAATCACGGTCAGCGGTCAGTCCCTCCCGGACAAGTAAACAACAGAATACACTAGCCGATAATAAGAGATGGAGCAGAACAACATTCGCCCACGTTTCTGGAACACGCAATACATGGAACCACAAACTTAACAACAAGATGTACTAGACTACCATTAGTACTGAATTGCACGATTTACCATCCCACGAATAGCACTGGACCGCAGGACATAGTAGCCAAGAAGCCTAGATTGTAGCATTAGACCACAAGATATGGTTGCCCACATGTAGCACTAGTCATTAGACTAATGTCTTTACTGATCCTCGAGAATCACGGAGTCCCGATGCCGAGCGTTTTCCAGCGTTCTAATCTCCAGAACTGACTTTTTCTCATAGTGCGAAGAGCACACGTCACACCTCACACGTCACACGTCACACACACACAAATGTCACAAGGATGTGATGTTGGGACAGGTCAGGAAGTGATCCAGAGATAGTGTTGTCTTTTAACAGAGCACATTGTTCTTTCTAGTAAACCAAACATGGCAGCACTAACCAGTATATTACTAGGTCTGACAACATTGGAGTTACGTATAGTATACATATGTCTGTAATGGAGGTGTTCGTCGTAACATCCTCTTCGCGTTATGTAAGACGTCTAATCGTGGACATTTGTATTTTGACACATAAAAGTTGTAAACATGACGATGTAAGACAGTCGGGAGACCTTTGTTACCTAAAAAGGACAAAAGGAATCACGTTAGCGAATACATTTTAAATAACTTTCTTCGAAAATGATTCAGTCGATCTTTATGCAGACGCCCCTCGCGAAAACGGACTACATTTTACAATGTCCTTATCAGAAGATGAAACAACTTTCAAAATATGTTAAAGTGTTCAACATTGGTAATAATGTCATTTTCTTTGGTTAATAGACAAACATAGATTAATCAATTAATAATTACACTGGAAACAAACTTGTTTTTGCCCCTCGAAAAAGAAATTATGCGGCTCCGTCTTTTTAGTCAGGACGTCGCGCCCCCCCCCCCCCTTGAGAGGACCTTGCGCTCCTTCCCCCTCCATTTGAGAAATGCTGTCATACAAAATGGTTGCCCACTATAGATTAGTCGCAAGCATTAGTTGGTGTATGCCTGGAGCTGTCTGTGTTGCTGTTACCCTCCAAGCCTCTGACCCATATAAAAGAACTGATTTCACATTTGTATTGAAAATGCGTATTTTGTTGTGTTTTGGAAGGAGAGACCAAGAGTAAAACTTTCTCTCTGAACACTTGAAGCGGGACGTATACAGGTGGACGCGGCCATCTTTACATTAGCTTCTTTTTTTTTTTTTTTTTTTACAACAAGACCGTGTTACTTACTGGTTGCGAGGTTCGCTTTGGTTCTGACGTCATTTTTACGTCTGCTAGAAGAGCAAGGGCTAGGGAAAGTCATTGCTTTTAATAATCGTCACTTGCTGTACCCGTCAAGGTTACCAGAGAAATAGGCCTATACTCATTGGCTTCTGCTAGCTTCGCGTATTAACAGAACATTGTATTAGATGTAGGGGAGATAATTTATTAAAAAACCTGAACTTATTTTTGTAGTTTCCACTACCAGAAGGGTGGACAACATCATGTTTTGAAAAAAAAAAAAAAAAACTGACAGTTTGAAAGAGTCCAGTTTGTAAGTCTTTAAGTAATGTGTACTTCATTGATGATTGAAAATAGTGTATTCTTTCATTTTATCATTTCTGATTTTTACAAAGCCTACATCCACTGCCTGTGTCTGTGCATCTTGTTTGAACATTTTAATTCTCCCACACCAAATCTATGGTTACTGCACACTTATTTCCTTAAGGTGACAAACAAAACCGAACATGTCGACACAACTAGCCTACAGATAGAACATTGAAAGTCTATTATGTTGTTTGATTCTCGAACAAGAGAAATGATCAATAGCTAATGTGGTGGTATTAGTTGAATCAATCGCTTATTCTTTGCTTTAAAGTTTGAAACAAACAATAAATAACTAAAACAAAAAATCTATTTTCCTAAGCACTTCTCTGGTACCATTGTTCATCTAGTCTATTGGGGAGGGGAGACTAGAGGCCTCCAGTTCCAATCAAGTTTTTTTTTTTTTTTAATAGCTGCATTTAAAAAGCAATCGCTGTTCCCCTGATATTCCCTTTGTTCTCAAAGCTGAGAAAGCTAACAGTGTATGAAATTGCACTAAACAAAAATCATTGGTAAAAATATTTCTTATACATAGATTTCTTATAGTTATAGATTTATTAGACGACTGATCCAAACTCATTGATACAATTACGCCTATTATGAGCTTTTTTTTTGTATTTAAAGTTTTTTTTTTTTAATTCTCTTGTGATACTGGTCGAAATGTGACTATATTTTATTTTAAAGAGACCTTGAAACGTGAAATGCTACCATTACTCGTGTATGGTCTGTATCCTCTCAAGTTTAAATCTCAAAA
Source organism: Biomphalaria glabrata (assembly GCF_947242115.1). Classification (NCBI taxonomy): domain Eukaryota; kingdom Metazoa; phylum Mollusca; class Gastropoda; family Planorbidae; genus Biomphalaria; species Biomphalaria glabrata. The sequence goes on from NC_074712.1 coordinate 26,409,409, forward strand.
GCAAATCCTATTTCACTTCTGCCTTACACGTGATAAATAAAATACTGCTACGTCTTTCTTTACATTCTGAAAGTTTTGTTTTCTTTCAATAAATAGGCCAACAATTTGTTTTCTTTCAATAAATAGGCCAACGTTTTGTTTTCTTTCAATAAATAGGCCAACAATTTGTTTTCTTTCAATAAATAGGCCAACGTTTTGTTTTCTTTCAATAAATAGGCCAACATTTTGTTTTCTTTCAATAAATAGGCCAACATTTTGTTTTCTTTCAATAAATAGGCCAACAATTTGTTTTCTTTCAATAAATAGGCCAACATTTTGTTTTCTTTCAATAAATAGGCCAACATTTTGTTTTCTTTCAATAAATAGGCCAACATTTTGTTTTCTTTCAATAAATAGGCAAACATTTTGTTTTCTTTCAATAAATAGGCCAACAAAATGTTTTCTTTCAAATACACCAAGTCAACGCTTATATCGTCTGTATTTCGTACAGTAACAATGTACACCTCATCCCTGGTCATGTGAGGGAATATAAAAGTGTTAGTCGACAATATATTTGAAAATAACTTAGGAATGACATTAGCCACATAAGTGACAGTTTACATTTGTTCAATAAAACTAAAACTGTAAATTGCATGCACTTAGTTCAAAACCTGTTTACAGTCAAGGTTTATGAAGCATAAGTAAAGTATTCTAGAACAATCTAAAATGCATGGTGCAATAAATATCATACATTTGTCTTTATCTTCATGTAGGAGAACATCCTGAAACGCTTGAACCAGGCGACAGACAGAATGTTTTGACTTTGTTGTAACTAATTGCAAGCAATCATACTTTCAATGAATATTTTGTATAGAAGAAGATATTATTATGGTTATTGATAGTTTGTAGTTTCAAAATGGTTGGATATGTCTGTGACATTTTACATGCACCTATGTGACACTTTCCTGTTTGGCACTGGACTATTGGCATGTTCTGTCTGGTTCTAGGAGGCGCTTCCAGACATGACTGATTCTTCCCAGGTCTTCACCATTATTCTATTCTCACTCAAATTTTAGAATGCATTTTCACCTGCAAATAACCTTCCAAACAGCGGATCTATTGCGGCCACCTGTGAGTTTGCTCGCAAAACAGAACATCTCTTTTTTTTTTTTTCATTTTCTATAGATTTAATATTTAAAATTTTAATTTATTTACACTAAAAATAAATTTTAATTCTGCATTTTGTTTTTACTACCGTACTATAATGTTGTGTGATTTGTCATTCCCAGAATGACCGGTTAACCGGGCTAAACATTTCAATAAAACATTGCAATTTTATTTTCGTTTTTATGTTCTTATGATGAAGGCCGTCCTAAACAAGATTGGCGCCTGGCCAATAGATAACGCTCTCACACGTTGTCTTCAAACTCTCAAGTCTCTTAGCTCAGAAAACAAAAAAAGAACATTTGTAGAGGCAAGAGCTACTTGTTATTGGGAAAGAGAGCAAGCAATTTGTTTCAGAGTCCCCTTTGAATATCTTGAAATGATACACTTACTGAGGGATTCAATTAGATAAACTATTTTGGTTGTGGCAAGGTGAAAGGGTATAAGGGGTGGGTTGGGACATAATACCGCCATTTTGACACAAACTATTTCAATGTGATAGGAAAACGTTGTCTCGAAGGGACAAATTCTAAAATAAAAACATTTTGTAAAAAAAAATACTTTTAAAACAAAGCTTATTTTAATGGTAGTAGTGCCACTTTGTTTGGATCACTCATGTAATTCAATTTGTAATAGATATCTGGCCTCCTTCAGAAGCGAAGCCATTATGGATCATTTCATAGATGATGAGACGAATGCCTAGGATTTAGCTATGGTCGGAACGATGTCCCCCCTCTCCACGCCGCTAATGTATTCAAAAGAAGGCAAGTGCCGATACGGTTTGGGGTCAGCGGCGAAGTAGGCTATGCCAAGGTGTAGCACTGAGTACTGCAAACTGCCTAATGGTCTCCGGCTCCTGATTTTTCCTAAGGGTTGACATCCATGAGTTTTTTCTGAAGACGTTTATTGTACCCTATAATAGCTTCTTCCTGGAATTAGTGGAAAGACTGTAGACACCCAGCCCTTGCTAGTCAGGGGGAGCGCCTTGAACTCTCCCAGCGCTATTTCCGGTATTTAAAACAAAAATAAAATCTACAGTGAATGATCCTGTTATTAAAAACATTTAGCTCAGAAACCAAATCTGCTCTTCACTGCACTTGATGAATGGAGCCCAGCGACAGGTAGAAATGTGTAACCACTCTTGGCTACGCTCCTGGAATTAGGTGACCGGCAGTTTGCTTTAGATTTTATATCGAAAAGGGAAGTTTTATCGTCAAAACCAGCTGTTGGGGGGGGGGGGTTAAACTAAAAATCTCGGAAGGTTTTTTTTAAAAACAAAGTCAAAACAAGGCAGTAGAGGTTTGAATTCACATCTTTCCTTCTCTTATGTGGGTAGCCCTAAGCTTATTGGTCAAGGCGCCTCGTCTTCGTCCTTTCCTTTGTTAGTGAAAACAGTTCCGCCGGACTCAATAGCTGAGCCACACATGAAGGCCAGAAGGTGGACTTGTTGTCAAAGGCTACTTGAGACGCATGTCTTTAGGAAGCATTAGGTAGTGGACAGCTTCTATCCAGTTCGCTGAAGGGAATGACAACCTTGCGGAACCACATTTGTACTACATCTACACTAACAGTAATACATCTTAGCGATGACAAATATTTGTACCAAATAGTTTTTCATTTATCTCAATTTGATGCTTTTAGCTTTCTCAATACGCCACTGTCTGATCATGTGTCTGAACCAGTTGAAAAGCGGTGAGAGGTGATCGCTTTTTAAATGTATATATACATATATATAAGGGTGAACTAACTGACTTCGAACTCGAGTGCTCAATTCTCTTTTGTCTGTACAAGCTAACCATTCGGCAAAAAAAAGGAATAAATCGCTCCACCTGCCTTATGGTCCAACATTTACGCTGTGCTGGCCACGAATCTTGTATAGGGGAATAATGAACGCCAAAGGCAATCTTTTTTGGTGAGCTGAAAGGTGGTCGGCGTAACAGACGTGCTCCACTGAAACGCTTTAAATACCATCTTAAGCTTCAACTTGCTTTAACTGACCAGAACAGAGGTAGACAGACAAAAGAGAATCTATATCGACCAGCGGCGGACAATGGCTAAATTTGTGCTGGTTGTGGCAAAATATGTAGGTCGCAGCTGGGTCTGAGTAGCCACATGAAATATTTCACTCCTCATGAATCTTCTTATATATATATAATGGGTAAAACTATCAATAAGTAGCATGTATTTGAGAGAATTTGACTTATTTAAAAAAACTGTTATATTTACATAGTAATAAAACCGCCCCAGTACCCAAAGGACTAACACTAACACTAACTTCCCGATCATTATGTTCCTCATTTTTTTCAACTTCACTAACTTCATGTTCCTCACTCTACAACTTCACTATCATTATGTTCCTCATTTTTTTCAACTTCACTAACTTTATGTTCCTCGCTATACAACTTCCCGATCATTATGTTCCTCATTTTTTTCAACTTCACTAACTTCATGTTCCTCACTCTACAACTTCACTATCATTATGTTCCTCATTTTTTTCAACTTCACTAACTTTATGTTCCTCGCTATACAACTTCCCGATCATTATGTTCCTCATTTTCTCAACTTCACTAACTTTATGTTCCTCGCTATACATCTTTACGATCATTATGTTCCTCATTTTCTCAACTTCACTAACTTTATGTTCCTCGCTATACATCTTTACGATCATTATGTTCCTCATTTTCTCAACTTCACTAACTTTATGTTCCTCGCTATACATCTTTACGATCATTATGTTCCTCATTTTCTCAACTTCATTAACTTTATGTTCCTCGCAATACAACTTCACTATCATTATGTTCCTCATTTTCTCAACTTCACTAACTTTATGTTCCTCGCTATAGAATTTCACTCTCCTAACTATCTCAACTTGTCCACCTCCTCACACAAATTTTGGTTTGCAAAAAACAAAAAAAAAATTGCCGAAATTTCTGGTGTTAAAAAAAAATTGTAAAATATTATCTCGGTGAGTTCTTTCCCCTTGGAATTAATACCTGAGCAGTTCAACAAACACAAAAAAAGGCCGCCCTGACGGTGTCATGATGTAGATTGCAGATTGTGAGTCAGAGGTTAGGTCAAATAAAAGGAACAACTTTAACGTAGACATAATATTTGTTTGTACAAAGTGTGTGATTTATATTTGACATACTGGAAGAACACGTTGGTTGCAAGAAAAACACCTTCCTGTATTTGGCTTGTACACTCCGCAGTTTAACTTGTACTGTTAGTACAGTTAGATTGACATTATCCTATATATACTCTATGACGTTATCAATGTATTCGTTTTGTTTATAATGGATTCATTTTATTCTGTTACTAGGTTCAAGGATGTCACGGGAGTGGGAGGGGCCTAATATTTCAAGTAGTTCTTTGATTTCCACGTTAGTAACATCATGACATCCTTTCATTAGTACATTCGTTTGTGTTGCTACATTTAATGCCTAGCACTATACAAACATTTTACTTGAAGAAACAAATGAAGAATGAATAGAGCACTGGCGGATCCAGAACTTTTGAGTGGGGGGGGCGAATTTTTTCCAAACCCTAACCCTAATGCCCAGTAAACCCTAACCCTATGCATAAACGTGCGTATATATATATATATATATATATATATATATATATATATGAGAATTTTTAAAAAGCAGCATTTCTCAACCTTTGGTGAAAAACAAAACAACTGGGGCATCGCTATAAGGTTTTCAAGTGGGGTTCGGGGCGAAGCCATGACGTCGAAAGCGTTTTCTTGCATTCTTCACTGTAGAAACACAATCTTCTGACATCTACAACTCATTATTTATCAATGGAGTTCGGGGCGAAGCCCCGACGCCAAAAGCGTTTTCTTGCTTTTTTCACTGCAGAAAAGTATGCTCCTGACATTTACAGCTCATTATTCATCAGTGGAGTTCGGGGCGAAGCCCCGACGCCAAAAGCGTTTTCTTGCATTCTTCACTGTAGAGACGCATTCTCCTGACATCTACAACTCATTATTTATCAATGGAGTTCGGGGCGAAGCCCCGCCGCCAAAAGCGCATTCTTCATTGCAGTAACGCATTCTCCTGACATCTACAATTCATTATTCATCAATGGAGTTCGGGGCAAAGCCCCGCCGCCAAAAGAGTTTTCTAGCATACTTCACAGAAGAAACGTATTCTCCTGACCTAAAACTCATTATTAATACTATTAAAAAAGGACCTTTTGAATAATGTTGTACTTGAAAAATATTCTAATATGAATTTATAGGCCCTTAATACATTGCAAAAAATCCGATTTGTTCCTTGAAAAGATAAGATACCCCACATATTTAGATTTTGGCTTTGAGGATCTCCGTTGAAAAAAAAATATTCGATAAATAATATTCAATAAAATCAAAGTATAAATTGTGAGTTATAGTCCCAAATTTATTTAACTAGAAAAATATCAGATTGAGTAAAGGTTAGAAAAAGGCGACTATGAAAAAATGATTTGGGTTTAGAACTCATCTCAATCGTGACTCTTATACTGAAAAATTTCGTTTGACTTCTAATTTTTTGAATGCAAAGTCTTTCTTAAAATAGTTATGATAAATTCATGTGAAATTACATAAACTCTGTCTGGAAATGGGAGGGGGGGGGTAGAGTGAAAACGATTAATCCTCGCTCCTTTAATAATTTCTGCTAAAGATTGCATTTGGCATTAAAGAATAGGGGTGGGGCGACTCAATATAAGAATTAAATTTATAGTATATATAAATTATATTAGTGACAGGTGTTTTTGTTTTGTAATTTCCTAACTGTAATACAAAAAGAAAAAGTATTGGTTTGTCCGATGGGGGAAAGGCGATTGCATGAATCGCCCCTCCCACCTGGTACAACCCTTTTTCATTTAAATTTTACTAATGATAAAATTTAAGATTAGAGTGTGGTACGACATAATATACAATGAGTTCACATATCAATATGTAGTTTATATTATATAGATATTCAACTAATTTTGTTCACAAACTATGATTCTCCATAAAAATAGGACCGCCCCCCCCCCCACTCAGAGGGCTAGAGTGGGGAGGGCAGTACATGCAATTTCCCCCTCCCCCAACCTCACCGAAACGGCCAAGATACAAGAAGGCGAGCGACATAATATAAATCTATATGTTAATTCAACTAATTTTGTTCACAAACTATGATTTCTCCATTAAAGTAGGACCGCCCCCCCCCTCAAAAGGTTTAGGTGGGAAGGGCAGTAGAGATAAATTGGCAAACAGGGAACGACATAATACAAAGATCGGTTAAAATATCAATAACAAGTTTTAATCACATAGATATTTAATTGATTCTGTTAGCAAGCTGTGATTTCTACAAAGAAATTGGACCGCCCCCCCCACTCAAAAGTTTATGGGGGGGGGGGGGCGGGATTGATACCATCGCCCCCTCCCGACCCCACCAAATCGGCCAACATACTAGAGGGGGGGGCGAAATAATCTAATAATAGGTTGAAATATAAATAATTAGTATATATTATTAACATAAGTAATGAATTCGTATACAAATTGTGTGAATTCTATACTAAAATTCGTCCGCCCCCCATTCGGTGGGGGGGGGGGTCGGCCGAGTGGGGGGGGGGGGCGATCGCCCCTACCGCCCCCCCCCCTGGATCCGCCAGTGGAATAGAGGAACATGTTTTTAAAGTAGAAAAAAAAACTGACTTGCACCTTGATTGTAACAATCTGCTGTCAGCATTTAAAGTAAATAATTTACTTTGACAAATAAACAAGGTTAGGGTTAGGGTATCGGTTAGGGTTAGGGTTAGGGTATCGGTTAGGGTTAGGGTTAGGGTATCGGTTAGGGTGAGGGTTAGGGTTTCTGAAGCTCTGATATCTATTCGCCCACCCCAACGCCGCTTCTGACAATTTTTCTTGTTGCAGAAGTGGAGTCTTGCGTTCTTATAGTTCATTCACTATATTGTCAAGTGTGGGAATTACCGCTTAGAAGGCTGAAGTAATTATCACAAGAGAAGTTTTAAGTTTGTCGTTTTAATCTGCAATTAGTGATCAATATGTATGTACTGTTTCAACCATGTTTTTAATGTTACTCCTTCATTATTCCCACTCTCAGGTGATTATATACCAACCTGTAGGTATTGGTTACCAACTTGACAACTGCATTCGTTTCTTTCAGGAAGTTATTGCCCTTGTATCTATGTCAGTCCAGAGAAATGATACTGTTGATGTTTTCTCGCTGACAGGAAGCTGTTTATTTCCCCTTCATCTTCCAGTGCTGTTGCCAATGTCAACAAAGCCAATGCGTTGGTTAGTGTAAGGACACAGCTGTAAATAGATGAGACTATATAGTTGTGTAACAACACAGCTAGAGTATGTTTTGTATTATATAGATGTGCGTTACATATCCTGGACATATTAATTAATGTTCAATTAAGAACAGCTTGTAATATCTGGTATTAAGAGTTTAGAATAAATTAATGACTGTGGCACGTGTCCTTATTGTCTACACACACACCCATGGGCGTAGCCAGGATTTTGTTTCGGGGGGGGGGGAGGGTTGGGTGTTTTTTTTCTCCTCCCCCCCCCCTCGAAAAATAAATTAATAGTATGTATGTGCGTGTGTGTATATGATCTTTATTACATTCTGACCCTTCATTCTTTCTGAAGACGATTATTATGCCCTACAATGTTTCTTCCTGGAGTTAGTGGAAAAATTGTAGACTCCCCGCCATTGACAGCGATGGGGTCTGGGGGAGCGCTTGGAGCTCCCCCAGCGCGGGGCGAAACCCCGCCGCCAAGCACTATTTCTCGTATTGAAAGCCAACAAAATGAATGTTCTGAGGTATCTACAGTAAATTTTCCTGCTATTAAAAAGTTTTATTTCAAAAACCTAAAATGCTATTCTTACTGCCTTACTGGCGCCAAGTTGTACTAGGATGTCATCGCAAACCTTAGTATGCGTTCACCTAATTAATCTTCACTACATTCTGACCCTTCATTCTTTCGAATGTATTTTGTACCCTACAATATGTTCCTCCTGGAGTTACTGGAAAGACAGTAGAATACATATGAATACTAACAATGCAATAATAATAGCATTAATAAATCTCCGTATCCTGTGGTAGCAAGTCGTAAGTCAAACAATACAACTGTATTGCTTACACTTTCGATACGAGCACGTCTCATTGTATCTTTTTGTAGTTGTTGGTAGATTGTAGTTCATAGTTTCTGATAGTCATTCTGAAAATATTGAAACCTGCCTTTTTACCTGCCTGGGCGGACCACTTGGCGGACCTATTCAGGGGCTGATTTTGAGCTTCCTCACAAACTCTTTTTGTAACCTTGTTTGTTTTATTTTTAGCAATGATAACAATAATTTCTTAATATTTTGTTTCGTATCGTAAGTCCGGCTGCTAATGGTGTTCATTTTTCAAAGCCTAGTCTCCCAACGTCTCGTGATTTATTTTGTGACTTGTCATGTCTAAAGACTGTTGTCATTAGATACACACTGAGACTATCGGTTGGCTTCCTGATGTCTTTGTGACTTGTCATGTCTAAATACTGTTGTCATTAGATACACACTGAGACTAGCGGTTGGCTTCCTGATGTCTTTATGACTTGTCATGTCTAAATACTGTTGTCATTAGATACACACTGAGACTAGCGGTTGGCTTCCTGATGTCTTTGTGACTTGTCATGTCTAAAGACTGTTGTCATTAGATAGACACTGAGACTAGCGGTTGGCTTCCTGATGTCTTTGTGACTTGTCATGTCTAAAGACTGTTGTCATTAGATAGACACTGAGACTAGCGGTTGGCTTCCTGATGTCTTTGTGACTTGTCATGTCTAAAGACTGTTGTCATTAGATACACACTGAGACTAGCGGTTGGCTTCCTGATGTTTTTGTGCTTTTCAATAGCTTTAATGAAAACAGTTTTTTAAATCCAAGCAGAAATCAAACCCATGCAGCTCATGGGTAGCTGGAACTATGTTTTAACGTTTTGCTGCAGATCAAAATTTTGGTGTCACGTTTCTTGGACATTTAGATGAGATTTTAAAAACATTGAAACAGAGAACTCTAGACAGATTTATATATGAATTGTGTCTAAGCATGTTCAGGTAGCTAGCCCCTGACATTTTTTATAAACTTTCTTTTATTCTAAAAGTGCTTTTTTCTCACTTGGGTAGATAGATAGATAGATAGATAGATAGATAGATAGATAGATAGATAGATAGATAGATAGATAGATAGATAGATAGATAGATAGATAGATAGATAGATAGATAGATAGATAGATAGATAGATAGATAGATAGATTTTATAAAAAAATATATCATTTTTAGGAAAACCGTTAGAGTCGTTTTCTAAATATCTGTCTAATGCCCAGAAGAGTTTGGCAGCTAATAGGAGAAATCCTGAATGCTAATACTTCTGTCACTTTGTCAAATAATTAGATCTAGCTAAAAAGTTACTTTTTGCCCTATTGTTAGTATTGTTACCATTAAACAAGAAAATTTTTTTTGAATACTTATAAAAAACAAAACAAAAAAAAAAGCTTATAACAATAAAAAAGCGTTTATAAAAGTAAATAAAATGGGGGGGGGGGCGACCTGAATGGCTCAAGCCTTTTCAAGCCACTACAGTAACCACACTGCTAGTGGAGAGCCAATGAACATGGACAATTGTACAGTTTGTATAGTCCCGTCCTATTGTTCAGGTTGTGTTCACTAAGACTCAGACGAGACCTATAAAGGGGACTAATTCAGCTTATACCCCCACTTCAGTCAAGTACAATCTCTTTCCCTTGTTTGAGATACCAAACAAAATAATTAATTACCAATAGTCAATTAACTATCTGTTGTTTTTTTAATTCGTGTGTTGTCAGGTGAAAGAAATAACTGTGCACAATTTCAGCTTGATCCGAGATTGGGTGTGGGAGAAATAACATGGACACTCTTTTTACCCGACAGACAGACAGACGGAGTGAGTTGATAGAAGCTTTGTACCAAAAAAAATCTACTCTCTCACTTTACGCTATGGAAAACAAATCTGGCTGTTTAGTGTCGGCTGTAATGCTTGAGTTTCTCAACAAACAAGACAAGGTAGGCCAGGGCCAGAGAGCATTCGTTAATAAACTCCCAGTCACGTGACTCCTGGCATGTAGAGCAGCCTAGTGAAGATAAGTGTTTGATTAGCTTCAATGTTGAATCAATTAAAAAGAAAAAAAAATCTTAATGAGGTGTGGTAATTGGCAGCATGAGGTGAGATGGTAGACTAATAGTAGAATCTGTTGAGGGTAATTAGCCATACGTACTTGATTCCCAGTACGAGACTTCGCGCATGCCCAGTGCATCTTTCAACACAAGGCTGGAGAGTCAAATAGCAAGTTTTGTTTTGTTTTGTTTTGACTAAGGTGGAGAAAAAAAAACGGAAGAAAATTTCCCAGACCTGACACAATATCTCAAGAACCATTTTTTTTTTTCTCATAGCATCTCCCTCTTCCCCCTGGTCGGTTTGACGTCATCGGTCTGGGTAAATTGAGATAAGTTCTATCTTGAACACACCCAGTCTGTAAAACGTAGGGAGAAACTTTTTACTGATTTCATTTTTTTTTTATAATCTCCCCAGAGGGTCACGTGTCCCTGGTGGTAAGTGAACTATTGGTGTTTTCCTAACCTCTGGAGCGGGTCATGGTCCATGGCATCTTGTACTGTAGCAGCAAATGTAGATCTGTGTTGTCTCTGCCTGCTGGCAAGTGGTTGATATGATGAAACACTTGACTGCAGCGGGTCTCAAACCTAATGGAGTCAGTCCAATAGATCTGTTTAGAACAGAACCTACAGAAAGTCATCTCTCACTTTACTTAGTATGTTTGTTTTTGTGTTGAATGATTCAACTGTCGGTATGCAAAGAAAGGTTGATGCAGCTCTAAAGTTGACTGTCTCTACCAACGGCTCCTGAATGTCGAAAACCACTCTTAGTTTTTCTGTAGTCAGTCTGTACGGCAGTACGTCCAGCCATCTAGGACTCATAGAAAACATTAAATGCGCTATTTAAAACTAAGATTTCACATTATTCTGTAGACTACTAAAACATTGACGCCTTATGGTTAAAAATTAAATATACAAACCATTTTTTTAATACTCATTGAATCATTTTTTAAATAAGACTTATAGTGGAAATAGGTACGCTAGTTCTTTATATTAACGATTTTAATTATAATATTTAATAGTGATATAAAAAAAAAAACTAAAAGCTTTTTAAATTGTATTGTAGTCAGATTTCACCCTTATAGCCGTTATCAATTGTATTAGTACTTGCCTTTTGACCAAAAAGAGACCGACTATGAGTTTCTATGAAAACACAAACTCCCATTAGTATTTTCTTCATATTTACATTCTTTTAAATCTATTTATTGTTTTGATTATTGGTTATCATCTTTCCTTTCCTAATAATCCTATAGTGTTTTCTATTTATTGGACTCTCTAGTTTCTGTTTTATGCATGAAAAACGTTTCCAACATTTTCTTAGTTTTGTCTGAACACGTGAAGGTTTGAGAGCACTGGAAAGTACAACAGTTTCATTCACACACTTGTAGACCACCAAGATCACTGGCAGGTAACTGATCCAACTACCATTTGTATGCCTCCATGCACTAAGGCTCCGTGCTGGGATTGATCCCTTATAGCACTGTATGTACCGTCTCCGCACAAATGACTCTCAAGTTATGTGATAGTTTGAGACCATGCCGGTGTTCCTGTACATACTGACCTTACAGAATTGACACTGGTCAATATATTTGAATATTTCTAGAGATGATAAAATGAGAATCTAGAACGCAATAGCTCAACACAGCAAAGTGCAAAGACACACAGCGTAGTAGTACTTAATGGAGTAGCACTTATCCTAAAGGTGATCCACGGGCATGTTGTTGTTATGAATGAAAGAAATGAGTCATACAGAGAGTTGAAGTACTCCTAGGATCCCGTGGTTTTAAGTCTTACATAGTTACTACTCATACACTTGACTTTCTAGGATATGCCTAGGACACGAGGACATTAGTCAATTGATACTTTAGATTCTTAAGACCATATTTATCCGTGAATACAATTTATAGTTGTATATTCCCTCAAGAATGTTCAGACTTAGCAAGTGATGGGCAGGTAGTTGTGTAGATCATGATCACTAGAGTATTCCCTCAAGAATGTTCAGACTTAGCAAGTGATGGGCAGGTAGTTGTGTAGATCATGAGCACTAGAGTATTCCCTCAAGAATGTTCAGACTTAGCAAGTGATGGGCAGGTAGTTGTGTAGATCATGAGCACTAGAGTATTCTCAGTTTCAACAAGTTTTAGTTTTAGTTTTAGTTTTGGTTTATTTCCTATCGTATAGGCTATCCATCAATGTCAGTTTGAATCATTCTGGAAGAATGTGAAGAACTGGTGTCAGAATAGGCAAGAACCACGTAACTTAAACTAAACCTTAGATAATTGAGACATTGTGCTAAATTCTGTCGCCTCGGAAATGTGATATACTCTCAGTCGTAACTATGGTTCTGGGTTAGAACCCTCCCCACCGCTCTAGGTTTGGACTAGAATCCAATACTCTTCAGTTCTACAGGCGCTTCAAGTTTTCTTGAAGGAGGTTGGGACTTTAATCTAATACTCTTCAGTTCTACAGGCGCTTCAAGTTTTCTTGAAGGAGGTTGGGACTTTAATCTAATACTCTTCAGTTCTACAGGCGCTTCAAGTTTTCTTGAAGGAGGTTGGGACTTTAATCTAATACTCTTCAGTTCTACAGGCGCTTCAAGTTTTCTTGAAGGAGGTTGGGACTTGAATCTAGTACTCTTCAGTTCTACAGGCGCTTCATGTTTTCTTGAAGGAGGTTGGGACTTGAATCTAGTACTCTTCAGTTCTACAGGCGCTTCAAGTTTTCTTGAAGGAGGTTGGGACTTGAATCTAGTACTCTTCAGTTCTACAGGCGCTTTAAGTTTTCTTGAAGGAGGTTGAGACTTGAATCTAATACTCTTCAGTTCTACAGGCGCTTCAAGTTTTCTTGAAGGAGGTTGAGACTAGAATCCAATACTCTTCAGTTCTACAGGCGCTTCAAGTTTTCTTGAAGGAGGTTGAGACTAGAATCCAATACTCTTCAGTTCTACAGGCGCTTTAAGTTTTCTTGAAGAAGGTTGGGACTAAAATCTTATACTCTTCAGTTCTACAGGCGATTTAAGTTTTCTTGAAGGAGGTTGAGACTAGAATCCAATACTCTTCAGTTCTACAGGCGCTTCAAGTTTTCTTGAAGGAGGTTGAGACTAGAATCCAATACTCTTCAGTTCTACAGTATGTCATAAATGTAGTTTTATCAATTCATTTTCTTGTCCATAACTTTCATCTGTAGTAAACATACAACAATGTAGGCAACAAGAACACAATATGTGGGAGGGGGGAGAAGAGGCTGTTTGATGTTTTATCAGCTCAATATAATAAATAAAAAAAGAGGGGGGGGGGGTGATAGCGCTGCGAGAGAACAAATGACAAACTCTGAACTTTGTTAAATGGCGTAGAAACTGGGACAAGAAGGAAACACTAGAAAAACAAAAGTAATTAGAACACTTTGAAATCTAGGCACATAATGTCAGGAGATGAGTTGAATCAATCAACAGAAAGAGTCAAAACATCAGCAGCTTGTGACCTTGGCATTGCTTACCTATCGTGTTCCTCCCTCCCTCCCAATCCCATATTTTCTTACGATTTATTGTGCTATAGGGATACCAAAACTAAATACCACGGGCCAAATCCGGCCCAAAATGCGTTGCTATGTGGCCCCTGACCGTTTTTCAATGAAGCCGCAGAGTTTCTCCTCCATTAAAATGGAACCTTTTTTTATGTGCGCTGTTGTGTCACGTGACACGCCTAGTGACGTCCCCAAAGTGGAGGCTGAGCTTCACTGCGCTACTGGCTTCCACAAGGAACTTCTACCCACAGACATTCTTCTCAGCATTCAAGAGTCGCCTAAACTTTGGCTTGACAGTTTCATTCAGAAACATATTAGTTCATGTTTGTCGTCGGCCTTTCTTGAACAAAGAGCCGCAGTGTCATTTTGAAAACATGTGATAGGACATCAAAGGAAAAAAAAAGTTAATGGCAATCTCTATTCCTGCGTAATGTAGAGTTCAATAGGGAAGGGTGGAACTTATGTTTTGGCATGTTTGCTGAGAACGTTAGTGCAGAAATGAAGACACAGTACGTTTTTTTTTTTCTATTTGAAAAAAAGGGGGGGAGGGTGATTTTAAACCTTCTAAAACTTATAACTTATAAAAGTAAAACGTTTCGTTCTAATCCGAAGCTATTGTCTAGTCTTAACTTGCCACTCCAGTAGGACAGGAGCAAGAGATGTAACTCTGCCTAAACCAATAACAATAAAAAAAGAAATATTTTTTTACAGCCAATTTTTATGAATGTCTGCCTCTTCTAAATGTTCCTGTTTAGACACAGCAGAATCTCTGACCCATAACAAGAGTACAAAATCATCAATAGTGAATCATCCTCGGCTGGAAGGAGCCATACATTGGATCAGATACAACTAAACAACACGTATGCAATGTGTTACCCTACTGTCTGTTGCTAGAAACGAGCTCATTCAAGTACAGCTCCTTCAGGATGAGGTTTGAGTTCTTTTTATATTTAAACCCTCCTTAAACACGTAGATTTGCTGTAACATTATCCTCTCCCTCCCACTACGTTCAAACTTCAGGTCACAAACTGGCACTAGGGGAAAGACCGGGATGGTATTCCAAGACCGGGATGGTATTCCAAGACCGGGATGGTATTCCAAGACCGGGATGGTATTCCAAGTGAGTTGAACCATGAGACAAGTGTAGGCAAGTCAAAGCGAAGACCAATCAGTAAAGCCATTCACCAGGGCCCACAACAATGTTGTTCACAATCTCTTTTCTCATTGCATTCGAGAAGAAGATGAACTCTGACCTCACGTCCTTCGGATAGAAAGAAAAATTTAAATAAAAAAGGTTCGAAAAACCGCATCGCAAGTTTTAAATATTTGAATCCCACCTTCTTTTGAGAAGTCAAAGAATTTTTAGCTGCTTCTACAACATCACAATTTCCCCTTTTAATAAGTAGGTCACCCACATTTTCACTTGTTTATAAGTAGGTCACCCACATTTTCACTTGTTTATTAGTACGACACCCACATTTTCACTTGTTTATTAGTAGGACACCCACATTTTCACTTGTTTATAAGTAGGTCACCCACATTTTCACTTGTTTATTAGTAGGACACCCACATTTTCACTTGTTTATTAGTAGGACACTCACATTTTCACTTGTTTATTAGTACGACTCCCACATTTTCACTTGTTTATTAGTACGACTCCCACATTTTCACTTGTTTATTAGTACGACTCCCACATTTTCACTTGTTTATTAGTACGACTCCCACATTTTCACTTGTTTATTAGTACGACTCCCACATTTTCACTTGTTTATTAGTACGACTCCCACATTTTCACTTGTTTATTAGTACGACACCCACATTTTCACTTGTTTATTAGTACGACACCCACATTTTCACTTGTTTATTAGTACGACTCCCACATTTTCACTTGTTTATTAGTACGACTCCCACATTTTCACTTGTTTATTAGTAGGACACCCACATTTTCACTTGTTTATTAGTACGACTCCCACATTTTCACTTGTTTATTAGTACGACTCCCACATTTTCACTTGTTTATTAGTAGGACACCCACATTTTCACTTGTTTATTAGTACGACTCCCACATTTTCACTTGTTTATTAGTACGACTCCCACATTTTCACTTGTTTATTAGTAGAACACCCACATTTTCACTTGTTTATTAGTAGAACACCCACATTTTCACTTGTTTATTAGTAGAACACCCACATTTTCACTTGTTTATTAGTACGACTCCCACATTTTCACTTGTTTATTAGTACGACTCCCACATTTTCACTTGTTTATTAGTAGGACACCCACATTTTCACTTGTTTATTAGTACGACTCCCACATTTTCACTTGTTTATTAGTACGACTCCCACATTTTCACTTGTTTATTAGTACGACACCCACATTTTCACTTGTTTATTAGTACGACTCCCACATTTTCACTTGTTTATTAGTACGACTCCCACATTTTCACTTGTTTATTAGTAGAACACCCACATTTTCACTTGTTTATTAGTAGAACACCCACATTTTCACTTGTTTATTAGTACGACTCCCACATTTTCACTTGTTTATTAGTAGGACACCCACATTTTCACTTGTTTATTAGTAGAACACCCACATTTTCACTTGTTTATTAGTACGACTCCCACATTTTCACTTGTTTATTAGTAGAACACCCACATTTTCACTTGTTTATTAGTAGAACACCCACATTTTCACTTGTTTATTAGTAGAACACCCACATTTTCACTTGTTTATTAGTAGAACACCCACATTTTCACTTGTTTATTAGTACGACTCCCACATTTTCACTTGTTTATTAGTACGACTCCCACATTTTCACTTGTTTATTAGTAGGACACCCACATTTTCACTTGTTTATTAGTACGACTCCCACATTTTCACTTGTTTATTAGTACGACTCCCACATTTTCACTTGTTTATTAGTACGACTCCCACATTTTCACTTGTTTATTAGTACGACTCCCACATTTTCACTTGTTTATTAGTAGAACACCCACATTTTCACTTGTTTATTAGTACGACTCCCACATTTTCACTTGTTTATTAGTACGACTCCCACATTTTCACTTGTTTATTAGTAGAACACCCACATTTTCACTTGTTTATTAGTACGACTCCCACATTTTCACTTGTTTTTACTACGACCAGAATTTTGCCACCTTAGTTCAACAACATCACTTGTGTGTACCCCAACTGATTCGCATCCATTACAAAGCTCCTATTATTAAAGACTATTATTAAAGACTTTTGATTTGATGTAATGAATGTTACAAGCTGAAATACGAAAGAATCTCGGATCTTCTATCTCAAGAACTTCGTGTCTGATAACTAGACCAATGTAACTTGCAGACTAATTAACAAGTTGAACCATCTTTGTATGGGTTTGACGGTTTGACTGTGCGTAATTCTAGATCTAGCTAAAGATGCAAACGGGAAATCCGTGACCAGAGGTATTTTATCGTATCGTTGAGGTATTTGGGACGTAAGCCTAGTGAATCAAATTGACCCTTGATGGCAGGGGGGGGGGGTCTAGCCGCACTTGATTACGAATGTTATGTGTAACAGTGATGTGTATAAAAACAAAACTCCGTAATCAGTATGTCATCTCGCAGAGTGTGACGTGTGGAGATTATATCCTAGTCTTGACGTCACTAGAGAATTAAGGAAATCAGTGACTGCACCTCGTATCCTGGAGAGTCCAATTGTTCTAGTTCAGTGACCCAGAACCAAGTCAGAAGGTGAAAACAACATTTTTTCTAGTGACATTCAAGGTTGTTGTTTTTTCCGACTAAAGAAACACACTTAGTGAACAAACTGAGTGAACAAACTGAGTGAACAAACTGTATTTAATTTGTTCATGCCATCAAGTTCCCTTTTGATTCTTAGGGCCGTGAATCTCACGTTTCATTGTGCATTGTGCAAGTGGGGATTCATTGAACTGTTCACGTGTGTCCTATACTGGTCAACTAAAGCAGTTTGCTTGTGGCTTATACTAGTTAGATGAAAGAGTTCACGTGTATCTTTTATTGGTCATCTAAACCAGTTCACGTGTGTTTTATACTGGTCAGCGAAACCAGTTGTTTGTGTGACTTATACTGGTCAGATAAATCAGATCACGTGTAACTTATACTGGTCAGATAAACTAGTTCACGTGTAACTTATACTGGTCAGATAAATCAGTTCATGTGTGACTTATACTGGTCAGATAAACCAGTTCACGTGTGACTTATACTGGTCAGATAAACTAGTTCACGTGTAACTTATACTGGTCAGATAAACCAGTTCATATGTGAATTATACTGGTCAGATAAACTAGTTCACGTGTGACTTATACTGGTCAGATAAAGTAGTTCACGTGTGACTTATACTGGACAGATAAACCAGTTCACGTGTGACTTATACTGGTCAGATAAACCAGTTCACGTGTGACTTATACTGGTCAGATAAACCAGTTCATGTGTGACTTATACTGGTCAGATAAACCAGTTCACGTGTGACTTATACTGGTCAGATAAACCAGTTTATGTGTGACTTATACTGGTCAGATAAACTAGTTCATGTGTGACTTATACTGGTCAGATAAACTAGTTCACGTGTAACTTATACTGGTCAGATAAACTAGTTCACGTGTGACTTATACTGGTCAGATAAACTAGTTCATGTGTGACTTATGCTGGTCAGATAAACTAGTTCACGTGTGACTTATACTGGTCAGATAAACTAGTTCATGTGTGACTTATACTGGTCAGATAAACTAGTTCATGTGTGACTTATGCTGGTCAGATAAACCAGTTTATGTGTGACTTATACTGGTCAGATAAACTAGTTCACGTGTAACTTATACTGGTCAGATAAACTAGTTCACGTGTGACTTATACTGGTCAGATAAACCAGTTTATGTGTGACTTATACTGGTCAGATAAACTAGTTCATGTGTGACTTATACTGGTCAGATAAACTAGTTCATGTGTGACTTATGCTGGTCAGATAAACCAGTTTATGTGTGACTTATACTGGTCAGATAAACTAGTTCATGTGTGACTTATACTGGTCAGATAAACCAGTTTATGAGTGACTTATACTGGTCAGATAAACTAGTTCATGTGTGACTTATGCTGGTCAGATAAACTAGTTCACGTGTGACTTATACTGGTCAGATAAACTAGTTCATGTGTGACTTATACTGGTCAGATAAACCAGTTTATGTGTGACTTATACTGGTCAGATAAACCAGTTTATGTGTGACTTATACTGGTCAGATAAACTAGTTCACGTGTAACTTATACTGGTCAGATAAACTAGTTCACGTGTGACTTATACTGGTCAGATAAACTAGTTCACGTGTAACTTATGCTGGTCAGATAAACTAGTTCACGTGTGACTTATACTGGTCAGATAAACTAGTTCATGTGTGACTTATACTGGTCAGATAAACTAGTTCACGTGTAACTTATGCTGGTCAGATAAACTAGTTCATGTGTGACTTATACTGGTCAGATAAACTAGTTCACGTGTGACTTATACTGGTCAGATAAACTAGTTCATGTGTGACTTATACTGGTCAGATAAACTAGTTCACGTGTGACTTATACTGGTCAGATAAACTAGTTCATGTGTGACTTATACTGGTCAGATAAACCAGTTCACGTGTGACTTATACTGGTCGTCTAAACTATTTTACTTGAGATGAACTTCAAAATTAGGATTACTCTATAAATGACGACTCCAACATCAGAAAGTCTAATGCATAATTTCTCGTAATTGTCCTCAGGTCTAGTGACTGAGCAGACACCTTATCTCCTAACTCTTGCAGCTGGACCTGCTGGTTGTGCCTATTTTCTCTAGGCAGAGGAGGACCTAAACTAAATGATTCCCTTCTTGATAATAGACCTTTTAGAATGTCGCAAATGGGGGTCTCGAGTGCATTTGACATCAAGCTTTTGACGTCAGATTTTTAAAAATCACTGACCAATCAAAATATAATGAAATTATTAAAAGATCAATAACTCGTTAAATGCTTTCCGGATAGTTTGTTCGATCAGATTTAGAAGACAAAGGCCAGAGATTTACGAATCAATTGTCTCTGAACTTGTTCAAATTATTTTTACCGCAGTTGTGAAAAAGGCTTTAAGCATTATAAAATATGTAACATATAATAGAATCTAAGCGTGTTTTTGTGTCAGTTGGTATTTTTGTATTTGTGTATATTGAAACCTGCCTTTTGACCTACTTTTCTCACAAACACATGACTCATCTGTCGACCATTCGGAGACTGCAACTAAGTTTGTATTTACATATTAAACATAAATAGACAGCAGCACCAGGGACCAAGTTTTTAAATGAAAGTAGTGAAGTATTATATTTAAGTTTGTATTTACATATTAAACATAAATAGACAGCAGCACC
Source organism: Biomphalaria glabrata (assembly GCF_947242115.1). Taxonomy (NCBI): domain Eukaryota; kingdom Metazoa; phylum Mollusca; class Gastropoda; family Planorbidae; genus Biomphalaria; species Biomphalaria glabrata. Next base: position 26,429,666 of record NC_074712.1, read on the forward strand.
AGGGACCAAGTTTTTAAATGAGAGAAAGTAGTGAAGTATTATATTTAAGTTTGTATTGACAAATAATCTCTTTGTGTTTTTTCTATTATCTATTTTCCTTCAAACTACTTCCGTAATTGTACAAAGCTGGATAGACTATCCTTTAATTATTACAACAATTAAATTATCTCGCTCTGTAGCTTTCTTGTATGTTTCTTGTATGTTTCTTGTATGTTTCTTGTATGTTTCTTGTATGTTTCTTGTATGTTTCTTGTATGTTTCTTGTATGTTTCTTGTATGTTTCTTGTATGTTTCTTGTATGTTTCTTGTATGTTTCTTGTATGTTTCTTGTATGTTTCTTGTATGTTTCTTGTATGTTTCTTGTATGTTTCTTACATGGTGGGAAATTTTCGGGATCGATTTTTCGACGACTTCTTTCATCCAATCGTCTTCACATTTGAAAACAACCTTATGCTTGCTGATAACACATCAATATCAACAAACCTTATGCTAGCTGATAACACATCAATATCAACAAACCTTATGCTTGCTGATAACACATCAATATCAACAAACCTTATGCTTGCTGATAACACATCAATATCAACAAACCTTATGCTTGCTGATAACACATCAATATCAACAAACCTTATGCTTGCTGATAACACATCAATATCAACAAACCTTATGCTTGCTGATAACACATCAATATCAACAAACCTTATGCTTGCTGATAACACATCAATATCAACAAACCTTATGCTTGCTGATAACACATCAATATCAACAAACCTTATGCTTGCTGATAACACATCAATATCAACAAACCTTATGCTTGCTGATAACACATCAATATCAACAAACCTTATGCTTGCTGATAACACATCAATATCAACAAACCTTATGCTTGCTGATAACACATCAATATCAACAAACCTTATGCTTGCTGATAACACATCAATATCAACAAACCTTATGCTTGCTGATAACACATCAATATCAACAAACCTTATGCTTGCTGATAACACATCAATATCAACAAACCTTATGCTAGCTGATAACACATCAATATCAACAAACCTTATGCTAGCTGATAACACATCAATATCAACAAACCTTATGCTAGCTGATAACACATCAATATCAACAAACCTTATGCTAGCTGATAACACATCAATATCAACAAACCTTATGCTAGCTGATAACACATCAATATCAACAAACCTTATGCTAGCTGATAACACATCAATATCAACAAACCTTATGCTAGCTGATAACACATCAATATCAACAAACCTTATGCTAGCTGATAACACATCAATATCAACAAACCTTATGCTAGCTGATAACACATCAATATCAACAAACCTTATGCTAGCTGATAACACATCAATATCAACAAACCTTATGCTAGCTGATAACACATCAATATCAACAAACCTTATGCTTGCTGATAACACATCAATATCAACAAACCTTATGCTTGCTGATAACACATCAATATCAACAAACCTTATGCTAGCTGATAACACATCAATATCAACAAACCTTATGCTTGCTGATAACACATCAATATCAACAAACCTTATGCTAGCTGATAACACATCAATATCAACAAACCTTATGCTAGCTGATAACACATCAATATCAACAAACCTTATGCTTGCTGATAACACATCAATATCAACAAACCTTATGCTAGCTGATAACACATCAATATCAACAAACCTTATGCTAGCTGATAACACATCAATATCAACAAACCTTATGCTTGCTGATAACACATCAATATCAACAAACCTTATGCTTGCTGATAACACATCAATATCAACAAACCTTATGCTAGCTGATAACACATCAATATCAACAAACCTTATGCTTGCTGATAACACATCAATATCAACAAACCTTATGCTAGCTGATAACACATCAATATCAACAAACCTTATGCTAGCTGATAACACATCAATATCAACAAACCTTATGCTTGCTGATAACACATCAATATCAACAAACCTTATGCTAGCTGATAACACATCAATATCAACAAACCTTATGCTTGCTGATAACACATCAATATCAACAAACCTTATGCTAGCTGATAACACATCAATATCAACAAACCTTATGCTAGCTGATAACACATCAATATCAACAAACCTTATGCTTGCTGATAACACATCAATATCAACAAACCTTATGCTTGCTGATAACACATCAATATCAACAAACCTTATGCTAGCTGATAACACATCAATATCAACAAACCTTATGCTTGCTGATAACACATCAATATCAACAAACCTTATGCTTGCTGATAACACATCAATATCAACAAACCTTATGCTTGCTGATAACACATCAATATCAACAAACCTTATGCTAGCTGATAACACATCAATATCAACAAACCTTATGCTAGCTGATAACACATCAATATCAACAAACCTTATGCTAGCTGATAACACATCAATATCAACAAACCTTATGCTTGCTGATAACACATCAATATCAACAAACCTTATGCTTGCTGATAACGCACACATCAATATCAACAAACCTTATGCTTGCTGATAACACATCAATATCAACAAACCTTATGCTTGCTGATAACACATCAATATCAACAAACCTTATGCTTGCTGATAACACATCAATATCAACAAACCTTATGCTAGCTGATAACACATCAATATCAACAAACCTTATGCTTGCTGATAACACATCAATATCAACAAACCTTATGCTTGCTGATAACACATCAATATCAACAAACCTTATGCTAGCTGATAACACATCAATATCAACAAACCTTATGCTAGCTGATAACACATCAATATCAACAAACCTTATGCTAGCTGATAACACATCAATATCAACAAACCTTATGCTAGCTGATAACACATCAATATCAACAAACCTTATGCTTGCTGATAACACATCAATATCAACAAACCTTATGCTTGCTGATAACACATCAATATCAACAAACCTTATGCTTGCTGATAACGCACACATCAATATCAACAAACCTTATGCTTGCTGATAACACATCAATATCAACAAACCTTATGCTTGCTGATAACACATCAATATCAACAAACCTTATGCTAGCTGATAACACATCAATATCAACAAACCTTATGCTTGCTGATAACACATCAATATCAACAAACCTTATGCTTGCTGATAACACATCAATATCAACAAACCTTATGCTAGCTGATAACACATCAATATCAACAAACCTTATGCTTGCTGATAACACATCAATATCAACAAACCTTATGCTTGCTGATAACACATCAATATCAACAAACCTTATGCTAGCTGATAACACATCAATATCAACAAACCTTATGCTTGCTGATAACACATCAATATCAACAAACCTTATGCTTGCTGATAACACATCAATATCAACAAACCTTATGCTTGCTGATAACACATCAATATCAACAAACCTTATGCTAGCTGATAACACATCAATATCAACAAACCTTATGCTTGCTGATAACACATCAATATCAACAAACCTTATGCTTGCTGATAACACATCAATATCAACAAACCTTATGCTAGCTGATAACACATCAATATCAACAAACCTTATGCTTGCTGATAACACATCAATATCAACAAACCTTATGCTTGCTGATAACACATCAATATCAACAAACCTTATGCTTGCTGATAACACATCAATATCAACAAACCTTATGCTTGCTGATAACACATCAATATCAACAAACCTTATGCTTGCTGATAACACATCAATATCAACAAACCTTATGCTTGCTGATAACACATCAATATCAACAAACCTTATGCTTGCTGATAACACATCAATATCAACAAACCTTATGCTTGCTGATAACACATAAATATCAACAAACCTTATGCTAGCTGATAACACATCAATATCAACAAACCTTATGCTAGCTGATAACACATCAATATCAACAAACCTTATGCTTGCTGATAACACATCAATATCAACAAACCTTATGCTTGCTGATAACACATCAATATCAACAAACCTTATGCTTGCTGATAACACATCAATATCAACAAACCTTATGCTTGCTGATAACACATCAATATCAACAAACCTTATGCTTGCTGATAACACATCAATATCAACAAACCTTATGCTTGCTGATAACACATCAATATCAACAAACCTTATGCTTGCTGATAACACATCAATATCAACAAACCTTATGCTTGCTGATAACACATCAATATCAACAAACCTTATGCTTGCTGATAACGCACACATCAATATCAACAAACCTTATGCTAGCTGATAACGCACACATCAATATCAACAAACCTTATGCTAGCTGATAACGCACACATCAATATCAACAAACCTTATGCTTGCTGATAACGCACACATCAATATCAACAAACCTTATGCTAGCTGATAACGCACACATCAATATCAACAAACCTTATGCTTGCTGATAACGCACACATCAATATCAACAAACCTTATGCTTGCTGATAACGCACACATCAATATCAACAAACCTTATGCTCGCTGATAACGCACACATCAATATCAACAAACCTTATGCTCGCTGATAACGCACACATCAATATCAACAAACCTTATGCTAGCTGATAACGCACACATCAATATCAACAAACCTTATGCTTGCTGATAACGCACACATCAATATCAACAAACCTTATGCTTGCTGATAACGCACACATCAATATCAACAAACCTTATGCTAGCTGATAACGCACACATCAATATCAACAAACCTTATGCTTGCTGATAACGCACACATCAATATCAACAAACCTTATGCTTGCTGATAACGCACACATCAATATCAACAAACCTTATGCTCGCTGATAACGCACACATCAATATCAACAAACCTTATGCTCGCTGATAACGCACACATCAATATCAACAAACCTTATGCTAGCTGATAACGCACACATCAATATCAACAAACCTTATGCTTGCTGATAACGCACACATCAATATCAACAAACCTTATGCTTGCTGATAACGCACACATCAATATCAACAAACCTTATGCTTGCTGATAACGCACACATCAATATCAACAAACCTTATGCTTGCTGATAACGCACACATCAATATCAACAAACCTTATGCTTGCTGATAACGCACACATCAATATCAACAAACCTTATGCTTGCTGATAACACATCAATATCAACAAACCTTATGCTTGCTGATAACACATCAATATCAACAAACCTTATGCTTGCTGATAACACATCAATATCAACAAACCTTATGCTAGCTGATAACGCACACATCAATATCAACAAACCTTATGCTTGCTGATAACGCACACATCAATATCAACAAATCCACCAATTAGTCGTAATAAATTAATTTTATTTTTATATGCAATATATAGGAAAAAAAATGGACTAAGCTAAGTCAGCTACAGGGAAATAAGCCTTGTGTAGAGGATTGGGTCGTTGGCTAAAATTTTTTAATTTAAAATGGACTATAAAATTAATTTTATAACTAATTGATTAGCTTAGTGGCATGTCTGCATTCCATCCGGGAGGCTCAAGTTGAAAGTCAGACTCGAGCAACTTTTTTATTGCTTTTGAAAAGTTACCACGGAAACCTTCACCTTTCCCCCCCCCCCCACATCCGAGTGGAGCATAGCGCACTGAGCATCAGAGGGGGAAAATTACGATCTCTTCAGAGGAATTAAAAGCTAGCTCGAGTCAAATCATTAAATTGGTTAGGTAAACATCATTTTGAACGAGGCGCGGTGGCTGAGCGGTAGAGCGCTTGTCTTCCGTACCGGGGTCTCGGGTTCCAATTCTGTTGAAGATTGGCTTTTTTATATTTTTTTGTGGGGCATCTCTAAGTTAACCCAGCTCTAATAGGTACCTGACATTAGTTGGGGAAAAGTAAAGGCGGTTGGTCGTTGTTCTGGCCACATGGCACCCTCGTTAACCGTGGGCCATAGAAACTGATGACATTTATATCATTTGCCCTATAGGTCGCAAGGTCTGAAAAGGGAACTTTTTATTTTAAGGATGTAAGAAGTAAAGTTATTATTCAGACCATACGATCTTTAGGTCAGGTGATGTAAAGGTCATCATAAAAGACCGTATGTTAATTTAAAGATTCTATCAAAGAATGTGTATTAATCAATTATAAAGAAAACTGTGTAATGGATAATAGTGCCTACATTAACATTTTCACAAATGAATTCTCCTTCTACAAAAATACAGTGACATGACACACATATATCAGTGGTCGTGAATGATTGTAAAAGTGTAAGATTATAAAGTATAAAATATATTATAAAATATTATTAAATACACACACACACATACATATACATATAAAATACTCAGAAAGACACAAAGATAAAGGCACATTCCTCGTTCCATATGCTACTACAAATGTGTACAAAAGCTCCTTCTTCCCTAGCGCTATTAGAGCATGGAATGGGTTGCCTGAGCTAGCCAGGAAAACCAGTGACTTGGCAGAGTTTAGGTCATTAGTTAATATGTATGACTAAATGCATGACGCGTAGGACGTAATCATCTTCTTTTTTGAAGTAACGTCTGCATCATATAAGATAAGATATCTATATTATAAAGTAGAATGTGTGGTGTATGTATGTATGTTACTTATAGACATCAAAACCGCTTGACCAATCTTGATAAAACTTGGCAGGAATGTTTCTTGGGTACCAACTTAGACCTTTGTGTATGTATTATAGCCCTAAAACAAACGTAAGACCCTAAAAAAAAAATAAAGTTGTCCGACTCTATTACAGCTATAGTATTTTATGGATCTAGGCCATGTCTACAATGTTGACATGAGAAAAGATAGAAAGGATTTAGACCTAGATCTAATTTTAAGAAATACACTTTGCGCAGATAGTTTTTTACTTTGACACATGAAAATACAAAAGAAGATCCATTGATTTCATTATATAATAAAATTAACCTTCGATTTTGTGTTTCAAAAGCATTTTTTACATAAATTAGTTCCTGATATCTGTGAATACAGATTTCCTGACGAACATTCTTTCATTAGACAGTACCGTAATGAATCGCGTACTAAATATTAATTCGTTTAATTGTTTACTTTATAATCCCATCCCTAGATCTAAAACTCTAATTCAACTCTAAAATGATAAAACTTCTCTTTGCACAGATAGTTTTATACTTTAACACATAAACATATTAATTAAAGTCCATTCATTTCATATTTTGATCAAATAAACATTCAAATTTGGTTTTCTAAAGCTACATTCGTTTACGAAAGCTGCGAAGCCGAGTTAAAGGCCTAGATCTATATTCATTCATGAATCGCGTACTAAAAATTATTTCGTTTTATTGTTACTTTATAATCCCATCCCTAGATCTAAAACTCTAATTCAACACTAAGATGATATAACTTCTCTTCGCACAGATAGTCTTATACTTTAACACATAAACATATTAATTAAAGTCCATTCATTTCATATTTTGATCAAATAAACATTCAAATTTGGTTTTCTAAAGCTACATCCGTTTACGAAAGCTGCGAAGCCGAGTTGAGATAGGCCTAGATCTATATTCATTCATGACTCGCGTACTAAAAATTATTTCGTTTAATTGTTCACTTTATAATCCCATTTATTCAACAAAGCTATCGCTCTTTTCGTTTTTAATAGATAAGAATGTATCAACTTCGGGTAAACCATTTTCGCAAAACTAATTTTATTTTCGTAGCGAAAGAGAAATAACGTGAAAGGATCATTAGCTACGTTTAACATACATCTAAATCCAATCCACTAGATTATTCAAAAGCAAATGTTTTAATTTTAAAAAAAATGGATTTAAGCCTATTAGCTATTTTTACATTGACACATTCGCTTTACTTATTACATTATTATTTCGTTTAATTGTTTACAAAACACTCTCAGTGACTATATCGACAGTAATGCGCAAATAAAGACCCGCGGGTCGCGGGTAACATATGTCTAGTATATATATATATTTGTGATGTATGCCTGTCTATCTTGTAGTTAACTGTTGAGGCCTGTCAGATAACTCTGCAGATGTCTGGGTTTATTGTGCGGGTGTATTACAATGCGATCAACTCACAAGTAAACAAGCACAACATCTATTTGTAACAGTGAAGAGACGAGCCTGGAACTCCGTTGAACAGTTTAAATAATGTTTAATCCACAAAAGGCCACAGTCGATGTCTCTGTGGATAAAATACGTCCTAACCCTAAGAAATCCTATCACCAACTAATTTTCTGTCTCTAGGTAGTCTCTAACAAGTCTAACCCATCTAAATCAAAGCAACACTACTCACGTTCAAAACCCGTCCACTATGGTGCGTCTCTACATAACTAAAAATACAAACTAAGTGCCTAACAATATATATATATTATTATAAAGCTCATCTAAACTGGCATTGATGGACTAGTATTCCAGCATTCAATTCAAAGTTCAACACCTGCACCATCAAACAAATTCTTTCAGGGACGGAACATCTTTGTAGTTGTTAAACATAGTTCATAACTTCTAACTTCTAATGTTATATTTGTATTTGCTTGCGGGTCTTGGACGCTGACTGCAGAACTAGAGAGGAGGATCCTAGCATTGGATTTGAGATGCTAAAAGATCCTAGGCATCACTTTCTAAGACCGCATCACAAACCAAGAGATTAGAGACAGGGTTACTGCAGCGATCAGACCCCATGATGACCTGCTAACTATTGTAAAGCAACGCAAGCTTAAAATATATGACCATATTTCAAGATCCACGGGGCTCGCAAAGACCTTCCTTCAGGGAACAGTACCAGGAAAAAGAAGAAGAGGCAGACAGAGAAAGCGATGGAAGGACAACATAAAAGAATGGACAGGCCTGCCATTGACAGAGGTTTTAAACAAGGCAAAAGACAGGGAGGAATGGAGAAAGACGGTCGGCAAATCCTGCTTGGTGCCCCAACGGTCCAACAGACTAAGGGATAGGTAAAGGTAACTTCTAATGATGTGGTTAGTCTTCTCTGATTCGGTGACCCGTAATTATTGTATACCTGGAACATTTCATTGAAGGAACATGGCAGGACAAAGCAAAATGAATGAAAATGCATACAGACTACGATACCATATACAACTGGACATAATGATAATAATAAGACTTGTCTTCTAGTTCAACTTGATATAATGATAATAATAAGGTTTGTCTTCGAGTTCAACTTTGACATAATAATAATAATAAGACTTGTCTTCGAGTTCAACTTGACATAATGATAATAATAAGGCTTGTCTTCGAGTTCAACTTGACATAATAATAATAATAAGACTTGTCTTTGAGTTCAACTTTGACATAATAATAATAATAAGGCTTGTCTTCGGGTTCAACTTGACATAATAATAATAAAAAGGCTTGTCTTCGGGTTCAACTTGACATAATAATAATAATAAGACTTGTCTTCGGGTTCAATTTGACATAATAATAATAATAAGACTTGTCTTCGAGTTCAACTTGACATAATAATAATAATAAGACTTGTCTTTGAGTTCAACTTTGACATAATAATAATAATAAGGCTTGTCTTCGAGTTCAATTTGACATAATAATAATAATAAGACTTGTCTTTGAGTTCAACTTTGACATAATAATAATAATAAGGCTTGTCTTCGAGTTCAATTTGACATAATAATAATAATAAGACTTGTCTTTGAGTTCAACTTTGACATAATAATAATAATAAGGCTTGTCTTCGAGTTCAATTTGACATAATAATAATAATAAGGCTTGTCTTCGGGTTCAACTTGACATAATAATAATAATGTCTTCGAGTTCAACTTGACAAGTCGTTCTAAAATCATACTTGAACGTTAGTCTTAGAAAATCAGATTCTTTGTTGCAGTTAGTTCATAGACAAAAGTAGTTAGCTTGCTTCCATTCTCCTATAAATACACAAAAAGTCCCCTATGTACATAGAAGACTTGATTGCGATGGAAGGACAACATAAAAGAATGGACAGGCCTGCCATTGATAGAGGTTTTAAACAAGGCAAAAGACAGGGAGGAATGGAGAAAGACGGTCGGCAAATCCTGCTTGGTGCCCCAACGGTCCAACAGACTAAGGGATAGGTAAAGGTAACTTCTAATGATGTGGTTAGTCTTCTCTGATTCGGTGACCCGTAATTATTGTATACCTGGAACATTTCATTGAAGGAACATGGCAGGACAAAGCAAAATGAATGAAAATGCATACAGACTACGATACCATATACAACTGGACATAATGATAATAATAAGACTTGTCTTTGAGTTCAACTTTGACATAATAATAATAATAAGGCTTGTCTTCGAGTTCAATTTGACATAATAATAATAATAAGGCTTGTCTTCGGGTTCAACTTGACATAATAATAATAATGTCTTCGAGTTCAACTTGACAAGTCGTTCTAAAATCATACTTGAACGTTAGTCTTAGAAAATCAGATTCTCTGTTGCAGTTAGTTCATAGACAAAAGTAGTTAGCTTGCTTCCATTCTCCTATAAATACACAAAAAGTCCCCTATGTACATAGAAGACTTGATTGGTTTTAACTAATTACACATTCTAATGGCATGACAAAAGTTTAGTCTAATAATGAAGGTCAAAGTTAAAATATTTCATTATTTTCAAAAGTGTTTCTAAATTCTAAACTTGACCAAGACAGAAATATGTGTAGTTCCTAACCTCCTCTAAGGATGAGACATTTATCGAAGTGGCTCGCTAGGCTCGGTGCACCACCACGGGACGCTTTGGTTCACCGACAAGGTGTCATGGATGGTTGTCTCACTTCCTGCAAGGTGTCATTGATGGTTGTCTCACTTCCTGCAAGGTGTCATGGATGGTTGTCTCACTTCCTGCAAGGTGTCATGGATGGTTGTCTCACTTCCTGCAAGGTGTCATTGATGGTTGTCTCACTTCCTGCAAGGTGTCATTGAAGGTTGTCTCACTTCCTGCAAGGTGTCATTGAAGGTTGTCTCACTTCCTGCAAGGTGTCATTGAAGGTTGTCTCACTTCCTGCAAGGTGTCATTGATGGTTGTCTCACTTCCTGCAAGGTGTCATTGAAGGTTGTCTCACTTCCTGCAAGGTGTCATGGATGGTTGTCTCACTTCCTGCAAGGTGTCATTGATGGTTGTCTCACTTCCTGCAAGGTGTCATGGATGGTTGTCTCACTTCCTGCAAGGTGTCATTGATGGTTGTCTTACTTCCTGCAAGGTGTCATTGATGGTTGTCTCACTTCCTGCAAGGTGTCATTGATGGTTGTCTCACTTCCTGCAAGGTGTCATTGATGGTTGTCTCACTTCCTGCAAGGTGTCATTGATGGTTGTCTCACTTCCTGCAAGGTGTCATTGACGGTTCTCTCACTTCCTGCAAGGTTTCATTGATGGTTGTCTCACTTCCTGCAAGGTGTCATTGATGGTTGTCTCACTTCCTGCAAAGTGTCATTGATGGTTGTCTCACTTCCTGCAAGGTGTCATTGATGGTTGTCTCACTTCCTGCAAGGTGTCATTGATGGTTGTCTTACTTCCTGCAAGGTGTCATTGATGGTTGTCTCACTTCCTGCAAGGTGTCATTGAAGGTTGTCTCACTTCCTGCAAGGTGTCATTGATGGTTGTCTCACTTCCTGCAAGGTGTCATTGATGGTTGTCTTACTTCCTGCAAGGTGTCATTGATGGTTGTCTCACTTCCTGCAAGGTGTCATTTATGGTTGTCTCACTTCCTGCAAGGTGTCATTGATGGTTGTCTCACTTCCTGCAAGGTGTCATTGATGGTTGTCTCACTTCCTGCAAGGTGTCATTGACGGTTCTCTCACTTCCTGCAAGGTTTCATTGATGGTTGTCTCACTTCCTGCAAGGTGTCATTGATGGTTGTCTTACTTCCTGCAAGGTGTCATTGATGGTTGTCTCACTTCCTGCAAGGTGTCATTGAAGGTTGTCTCACTTCCTGCAAGGTGTCATTGATGGTTGTCTCACTTCCTGCAAGGTGTCATTGATGGTTGTCTTACTTCCTGCAAGGTGTCATTGATGGTTGTCTCACTTCCTGCAAGGTGTCATTGAAGGTTGTCTCACTTCCTGCAAGGTGTCATTGATGGTTGTCTCACTTCCTGCAAGGTGTCATTGATGGTTGTCTCACTTCCTGCAAGGTGTCATTGATGGTTGTCTCACTTCCTGCAAGGTGTCATGGATGGTTGTCTCACTTCCTGCAAGGTGTCATTGATGGTTGTCTCACTTCCTGCAAGGTGTCATTGAAGGTTGTCTCACTTCCTGCAAGGTGTCATTGATGGTTGTCTCACTTCCTGCAAGGTGTCATTGATGGTTGTCTCACTTAATGCAAGGTGTCATTGATGGTTGTCTCACTTCCTGCAAGGTGTCATTGATGGTTGTCTTACTTCCTGCAAGGTGTCATTGATGGTTGTCTCACTTCCTGCAAGGTGTCATTGAAGGTTGTCTCACTTCCTGCAAGGTGTCATTGATGGTTGTCTCACTTCCTGCAAGGTGTCATTGATGGTTGTCTCACTTCCTGCAAGGTGTCATTGATGGTTGTCTCACTTCCTGCAAGGTGTCATTGATGGTTGTCTCACTTCCTGCAAGGTGTCATTGAAGGTTGTCTCACTTCCTGCAAGGTGTCATTGAAGGTTGTCTCACTTCCTGCAAGGTGTCATTGAAGGTTGTCTCACTTCCTGCAAGGTGTCATTGATGGTTGTCTCACTTCCTGCAAAGTGTCATTGAAGGTTGTCTCATTTCCTGCAAGGTGTCATTGATGGTTGTCTCACTTCCTGCAAGGTGTCATTGATGGTTGTCTCACTTCCTGCAAGGTGTCATTGATGGTTGTCTCACTTCCTGCAAAGTGTCATTGATGGTTGTCTCACTTCCTACAAGGTGTCATTGATGGTTGTCTCACTTCCTGCAAGGTGTCATTGATGGTTGTCTCACTTCCTGCAAGGTGTCATTGATGGTTGTCTCACTTCCTGCAAGGTGTCAGAAGTGGTCGCTAAAAGCTGTTCATTTTTGTTTTTTTGTCTTTGACCTGTACCGGGGAGACAGAAGTTATCTTCAATGGGTGCCAGTTCGTTTTGTTCACATTTCGCGCAGTCAGATATGACTGATCCGGCGTCTGGTCACCAGGTGCATCGCGTGACTGATCCGGCGTCTGGTCACCAGGTGCATCACGTGACTGATCCGGCGTCTGGTCACCAGGTGCATCACGTGACTGTACGGCGCCAAGTAGGAACACGTTGTGAGTCAGACGACACTCTGACATGCAGACAGGCAGGGAAGAGATTGAAAGTTTTGACTCACAAAGACATCAGCGGAAGACATGATTTGTCTCTTGTCTTAACAGTCAAAATGTCTGTCGTGTGGGCAGACAAAAAGTCGTCCTGAGGATATTTTAAGAAATACTTGACCTACTGCTCTCTTCAGTGACTATGTCCCCAACTATCGAAATGTTTCCTTCACCTTTCGAACATTTCTTTCAAATTTTTAAAAAAATTTTTTGTTGTGCATTAATTTCTACAGGCCAATGAAAAACCTAACATTCAAAAAGTTTATCACAATCACGAACTTATCATTTTTAACAGCCTTCGATAAGGGAATAGCCGCGATTAATATTATGTGGTGTGTCAGTCCGTCCGTCCGTCTGTCCCGTTTAGATCTCATAAACTACAAAAGAAAATGATAATCAGACAGCATAATATTTTAGACCTTTCAAAGTTCTAATGCAATGGCTACTTTTTTCTTTTCCAAAAGTGAACCATTTAATTTGTAAATAACTATGCAAGCAGATTTTTTTAAAAACTTCGGGGGAGGTAAGTTTTTTTTAAAAGAGGTCACAGACTTCATTAATAGCTCAAGCTTCATTCATAGATTCGCGCATCGATACATAAAAAAGAAAAAATATCAATGGCTTATTTTAAAATATATTTACCATTTATTAACTAATTGAATGAAATACTGATTCTAATTTTGTTTAAAAAAAAGAATTTTGATACGAACTTCGCTATAGTTATAAGTTTAAAAAAAAGAACTACTTTTATAACTCACAGTTTTGATTAATCACTAGTATACAATAGGCAACAAGGTACGTATTGTTTGTTGCATCCCAGGTACATAACAAGATGTAGATATTAATGTATTCATAATTTGAAACAAAAATGTAGAACATCATTTTAGCTTCTGGCAGCTTAGGGGTGCAGATTTATTTATTAAGTATACGGTTGTATTAAACTTGTATTACATTAAGAAGCAGTTAGAGCTACACTATTATTACTATTATATTATTGATCCAGTAATTTTAAGATTAAACGTGTAAACTAAGACATACGAATTCTAGTCAGTATTTGATTGGCATGTGTGCCTTTTTATCTGCCCCTGACCTCTTTAAGATGCTAAGCATTTATACAGAGAAAAAAGTAAACAACTCTGCTGTCAAGAAATTTCTAAGTAGTCAAATCTGATGGCGACTATAAAATGTATATATAATAAGACTAAATTTACACTTAAACCTAAAAGTAATATTCAATAACTTAAAAAGGGACTATTAAAAGGATTTGAAAGAAAGTCATAATAATGAAATTAATTTTCATAATGAATTACTGTAAACTTATTTGACATAATTTTTGTATAATAGTTATTCAATTGACTATCTGTTATACTCAACATAAAAAAATAATCAATAAATGATATTTTATTTAAATTTACCTCCTCAAACTTCTTTATTACTATTTTTCTTAGAGGGGGGCGCAGGCGGATATTTCTTAAAGAAAAAGTACGAAAAGGGGGGCAGTAGACCACAAATAGTTGAAGACCAGTTCTAAGTAGTAATATCTGTTAGCAAGTAAAAAAAATCTGTTGGCAAGTATTAGGATGTACAGGTTTGCAAGCATCAACAATTGTCTATTTTATTTGTTTGTTTCAATGTCCAATCATTTGGATTCAACTCAGTGACGCTAAAGTTTATTGGGTCAAGAATGTTGTTAAGTGCTGTTACATGGTCCAAGTATTTTGTCCCTTATGTTCGACCTTATGTGTGACCTAGTAGTACTAGTAGGCTGACTACTATAGTACAGTCATGTTGTGGACTTTAGTCATTGTGTCAGTATGTCAGTCGATGTCTACATAGTGTATGTGTTTAAGTATGTGAAATGTGTGTGTGAGAGTGAAGTGTGTGTATGTGTGTGAGCGAAATCTCAGTAAAAGTAAAAAATTTTAATCTGATCAAATTAATTAGTAAAATAATAATAAAATTATATTTTTCACTTTTACACATCCTCCCTCTCTGTCTCTCAAGCTGTCAGCCTCCTCTCTCTGTCTCTGAAGCTGTCAGCCTCCTCTCTCTGTCTCTGAAGCTGTCAGCCTCCTCTCTCTGTCACTCAAGCTGTAAGCCTCCTCTCTCTGTCACTCAAGCTGTAAGCCTCCTCTCTCTGTCACTCAAGCTGTAAGCCTCCTGTCTCTGTCTCTCAAGCTGTCAGCCTCCTCTCTCTGTCACTCAAGCTGTCAGCCTCCTGTCTCTGTCTCTCAAGCTGTCAGCCTCCTGTCTCTGTCTCTCAAGCTGTCAGCCTCCTCTCTCTGTCTCTCAAGCTGTCAGCCTCCTGTCTCTGTCTCTCAAGCTGTCAGCCTCCTCTCTCTGTCACTCAAGCTGTCAGCCTCCTCTCTCTGTCTCTCAAGCTGTCAGCCTCCTGTCTCTGTCACTCAAGCTGTCAGCCTCCTCTCTCTGTCTCTCAAGCTGTCAGCCTCCTGTCTCTGTCACTCAAGCTGTAAGCCTCCTGTCTCTGTCTCTCAAGCTGTCAGCCTCCTGTCTCTGTCTCTCAAGCTGTCAGCCTCCTGTCTCTGTCTCTCAAGCTGTCAGCCTCCTGTCTCTGTCTCTCAAGCTGTCAGCCTCCTGTCTCTGTCTCTCAAGCTGTCAGCCTCCTCTCTCTGTCACTCAAGCTGTCAGCCTCCTGTCTCTGTCTCTCAAGCTGTCAGCCTCCTGTCTCTGTCTCTCAAGCTGTCAGCCTCCTGTCTCTGTCTCTCAAGCTGTCAGCCTCCTGTCTCTGTCTCTCAAGCTGTCAGCCTCCTGTCTCTGTCTCTCAAGCTGTCAGCCTCCTCTCTCTGTCACTCAAGCTGTCAGCCTCCTGTCTCTGTCTCTCAAGCTGTCAGCCTCCTGTCTCTGTCTCTCAAGCTGTCAGCCTCCTCTCTCTGTCTCTCAAGCTGTCAGCCTCCTCTCTCTGTCTCTCAAGTTGTCAGCCTCCTCTCTATGTCTCTCTGTCTCTCAAGCTGTCAGCCTCCTCTCTCTGTCTCTCAAGTTGTCAGCCTCCTCTCTATGTCTCTCTGTCTCTCAAGCTGTCAGCCTCCTCTCTCTGTCTCTCAAGTTGTCAGCCTCCTCTCTATGTCTCTCTGTCTCTCAAGCTGTCAGCCTCCTGTCTCTGTCTCTCAAGCTGTCAGCCTCCTCTCTCTGTCACTCAAGCTGTCAGCCTCCTGTCTCTGTCTCTCAAGCTGTCAGCCTCCTGTCTCTGTCTCTCAAGCTGTCAGCCTCCTGTCTCTGTCTCTCAAGCTGTCAGCCTCCTGTCTCTGTCTCTCAAGCTGTCAGCCTCCTGTCTCTGTCTCTCAAGCTGTCAGCCTCCTCTCTCTGTCACTCAAGCTGTCAGCCTCCTGTCTCTGTCTCTCAAGCTGTCAGCCTCCTGTCTCTGTCTCTCAAGCTGTCAGCCTCCTCTCTCTGTCTCTCAAGCTGTCAGCCTCCTCTCTCTGTCTCTCAAGTTGTCAGCCTCCTCTCTATGTCTCTCTGTCTCTCAAGCTGTCAGCCTCCTCTCTCTGTCTCTCAAGTTGTCAGCCTCCTCTCTATGTCTCTCTGTCTCTCAAGCTGTCAGCCTCCTCTCTCTGTCTCTCAAGTTGTCAGCCTCCTCTCTATGTCTCTCTGTCTCTCAAGCTGTCAGCCTCCTCTCTCTGTCTCTCAAGTTGTCAGCCTCCTCTCTATGTCTCTCTGTCTCTCAAGCTGTCAGCCTCCTCTCTCTGTCTCTCAAGTTGTCAGCCTCCTCTCTATGTCTCTCTGTCTCTCAAGCTGTCAGCCTCCTCTCTCTGTCTCTCAAGTTGTCAGCCTCCTCTCTATGTCTCTCTGTCTCTCAAGCTGTCAGCCTCCTTTCCTCTGTCTCTCAAGCTGTCAGCCTCCTCTCTCTGTCACTCAAGCTGTCAGCCTCCTGTCTCTGTCTCTCAAGCTGTCAGCCTCCTGTCTCTGTCTCTCAAGCTGTCAGCCTCCTGTCTCTGTCTCTCAAGCTGTCAGCCTCCTGTCTCTGTCTCTCAAGCTGTCAGCCTCCTCTCTCTGTCTCTCAAGTTGTCAGCCTCCTCTCTATGTCTCTCTGTCACTCAAGCTGTCAGCCTCCTGTCTCTGTCTCTCAAGCTGTCAGCCTCCTGTCTCTGTCTCTCAAGCTGTCAGCCTCCTCTCTCTGTCTCTCAAGCTGTCAGCCTCCTCTCTCTGTCTCTCAAGTTGTCAGCCTCCTCTCTATGTCTCTCTGTCTCTCAAGCTGTCAGCCTCCTCTCTCTGTCTCTCAAGTTGTCAGCCTCCTCTCTATGTCTCTCTGTCTCTCAAGCTGTCAGCCTCCTCTCTCTGTCTCTCAAGTTGTCAGCCTCCTCTCTATGTCTCTCTGTCTCTCAAGCTGTCAGCCTCCTCTCTCTGTCTCTCAAGTTGTCAGCCTCCTCTCTATGTCTCTCTGTCTCTCAAGCTGTCAGCCTCCTCTCTCTGTCTCTCAAGTTGTCAGCCTCCTCTCTATGTCTCTCTGTCTCTCAAGCTGTCAGCCTCCTCTCTCTGTCTCTCAAGTTGTCAGCCTCCTCTCTATGTCTCTCTGTCTCTCAAGCTGTCAGCCTCCTCTCTCTGTCTCTCAAGTTGTCAGCCTCCTCTCTATGTCTCTCTGTCTCTCAAGCTGTCAGCCTCCTCTCTCTGTCTCTCAAGTTGTCAGCCTCCTCTCTATGTCTCTCTGTCTCTCAAGCTGTCAGCCTCCTCTCTCTGTCTCTCAAGTTGTCAGCCTCCTCTCTATGTCTCTCTGTCTCTCAAGCTGTCAGCCTCCTCTCTCTGTCTCTCAAGTTGTCAGCCTCCTCTCTATGTCTCTCTGTCTCTCAAGCTGTCAGCCTCCTTTCCTCTGTCTCTCAGCTTCACTCGAGCCATTTTTCCTGTCACTATCTGCCATTTACGACCTCATTTCGTTTCTCTCTCTGTCTCTCTCTGTCTCTCTCTGTCTCTCTCTGTCTCTCTCTCTGTCTCTCTCTGTCTCTCTCTGTCTCTCTCTGTCTCTCTCTGTCTCTCTCTCTGTCTCTCTCTGTCTCTCTCTGTCTCTCTCTCTGTCTCTCTCTGTCTCTCTCTGTCTCTCTCTGTCTCTCTCTGTCTCTCTCTGTCTCTCTCTCTGTCTCTCTCTGTCTCTCTCTGTCTCTCTCTGTCTCTCTCTGTCTCTCTCTGTCTCTCTCTGTCTCTCTCTGTCTCTCTCTGTCTCTCTCTGTCTCTCTCTGTCTCTCTCTGTCTCTCTCTGTCTCTCTCTCTGTCTCTCTCTGTCTCTCTCTGTCTCTCTCTGTCTCTCTCTGTCTCTCTCTGTCTCTCTCTGTCTCTCTCTGTCTCTCTCTCTGTCTCTCTCTGTCTCTCTCTGTCTCTCTCTGTCTCTCTCTGTCTCTCTCTGTCTCTCTCTGTCTCTCTCTGTCTCTCTCTGTCTCTCTCTGTCTCTCTCTGTCTCTCTCTCTCTCTCTCTGTCTCTCTCTGTATGTATGTATATATATATATGTGTGTGTGTGTGTGTGTGTGTGTATCTCTTTCTTAATCTCTTTTCGTTCTTTTCTGTCACTATCAATCGCTTGCTGTCTCTCTGTTTCTCAATCTTCTCTTCTTTCTCTTCGGCTCTTTTTCATAGATTCTGTGTATCTCTGTCTGTCTGTATGTCTCTCTCTCTCTATATATCTCTGGTATATTCTAATTAGTTCTATTGATATATTTTTTTCTGGCCAAAAAAAAATTCTTTAAATGCTGCATCCGCTATTTTAGATAAACAAATATTCCTAAGCTTTGCTTCCAGTACCTTCAAGTAGTACTGTAAGTTAAGCTCCAAAATATGGGCATCACAAAGTCTACATCACAAAGTCTACATCACAAAGTCTACATCCTTAAAGTCTTAAGCAACTACTTTGTTATTCTATCCTAACGGCGCAGAAGATGACTCCTTTCGGACATTGAACACGTGACTGCAAGTCTTGAGACACGCCCTTCATGCAGCACTAAAAGACATGAACGTCCATTTGTTACAACTCAATAGTGTGTGTGTCTAGAGCTTAGAACCCATCCTTGTCACGTGGTTTTGTTGTTTTGTTTTGTGTGTTTCATGTTTTAGGAAAGAACCAATCAAAATGCAAACATTTATCCTTACTAGATCTACAAACTTCAACTACGTGTGGCGTACAT
The DNA here is from genome assembly GCF_947242115.1 of Biomphalaria glabrata. Classification (NCBI taxonomy): domain Eukaryota; kingdom Metazoa; phylum Mollusca; class Gastropoda; family Planorbidae; genus Biomphalaria; species Biomphalaria glabrata. The sequence goes on from NC_074712.1 coordinate 26,449,094, forward strand.
CGCCCTCCCCCCCCCCTTCCCTCCCCATGCTACGTGTATTCCATCACGTCCCTACCAGTTCACTGGGTCATTAGGTACCTGCTTAAATGTCCGGCCGGCCTTTCCTTTCGCCCTCGTCACTAGCAGCCAGGTGGGACCGCTGGGTGGGGAGAGAGGGGGGAGAGAGAGTGTGTGTGTATTTAGGAAGAGGGGGGGGGGCTGCGGGAGTAATGAGTTTCACTCTGTGGCATCCATCTGTGTCTACGCCTTTATAATTATCTTGAGTTCGAGTCTAAGTGGTGAGCTCTTCGTTCAAATGTGGTGAGCACGATGTCTGCTGTGGCTCTAATGGATGCGTGATCGGAGCGTATTGACCTCGGTATGTGACCTGGGTCACGCAAGCCACTAGTCTCACTGATGTGATGGTGACATGTGTGTCTAGTTGAAATGTACGGTGGCCGAGGGGCAAACCCTCAGAATTTATCTTAGACTGGTTTGATGGGTCATCAACGTTATAGGAGGAGTTAGCTATGAATAAACTTAGAGGTTTTGAGTTCGAGTCCGATAAGCAAGGATAAACTTGTGAGGCTTTGCTATTGACTCCGATGACCAGGGATAAACTTGTGAGGCTTTGCTATTGACTCCGATGACCAGGGATAAACTTGTGAGGCTTTGCTATTGACTCCGATGACCAGGGATAAACTTGTAAGGCTTTGCTATTACTCCGATGACCAGGGATAAACTTGTAAGGCTTTGCTATTGACTCCGATGACCAGGGATAAACTTGTAAGGCTTTGCTATTGACTCCGATGACCAGGGATAAACTTGTAAGGCTTTGCTATTGACTCCGATGACCAGGGATAAACTTGTAAGGCTTTGCTATTGACTCCGATGACCAGGGATAAACTTGTAAGGCTTTGCTATTGACTCCGATGACCAGGGATAAACTTGTAAGGCTTTGCTATTGACTCCGATGAACAGGGATAAACTTGTGAGGTCTTGTCTTTGGCTCCAATAAGCAGGGATAAATGTACGAGCTGATAGCCCTTAATAAGTATAAATATATTGTTAGTATTCAGTATTTATGAAGTGGAAACCTGCTTCCCCCCTTCCCACCACCACCTGGCCCATTACTTAGATGCTTGTAGAGTGATATTCAACGACAAAATGTAATCTCTAGGAGAAGAAGAGCTCTGAGCACTTATATTTCTTAGAATCGTAGTTTTGTATTTCTGGTGGCAAGTCCATAACTATCAAGTATTTGGATGTCTCCGGTAGACAAACTACCGAAGTAAACGAAATGTTGACTTAGACGTTCAGTTTGTTTTAACTTTTCACCTGTTTCTAAACTCTTCTGCTTTAAGTCATTTTAATAGTTTCTTGGCAAAAGTGATCTGTAAATATGGCGTCCTTGACACTTTATTTTGTCTAGTTATTTCAACATCTCTCTATTTTGTTTCATTTTCTTCCTCGCTAGGTTCTATCGCCACCACATTTGTTGATATCTTTTTCTCTTCTTTTTCTCTCTTACTGACTAGTATGGCCAAAGTAAATCAATCAAAGTGTATTGAATGACTGCGTGTCAAGCAGGTCAAATAGTCTGGACGTTTTCAACATTTCCTAACCCCGACGTCCACTAGCTGGCACCCAATAGAGCCAGTGTCTAGTGCTGTATCAATGTTTTCATTTCGTTCTACTGTGTCTAGTGCTGTATCAATGTTTTCATTTCGTTCTACTGTGTCTAGTGCTGTATCAATGTTTTCATTTCGTTCTACTGTGTCTTGTGGTGTATCAATGTTTTCATTTCGTTCTACTGTGTCTAGTGGTGTATCAATGTTTTCATTTCGTTCTACTGTGTCTAGTGGTGTATCAATGTTTTCATTTCGTTCTACTGTGTCTAGTGGTGTATCAATGTTTTCATTTAGTTCTACTGTGTCTAGTGGTGTATCAATGTTTTCATTTAGTTCTACTGTGTCTAATTAAAACTAATTTAAAAAAACAACGAATTCATTATCAACTGCCTGTCAACAAGGCACACGCAGTAAGCAGACACCAGTTTCCTGTACTGCTAAACCAGTTATGGAAACATTGTTTCCTCCCCTTCCTCTTCTTGGGAACACGCCTCTGACAAGTGTTTTCCTGAAGTGGATGACGACATAATGCCATCTGCTCCTCTAGATACAGCGGAAGGGAAAAACCTCCCATCAAATAAACCTCGCGAAAAAAAGTCAAAAAGAAAAAAAAAAAAAACATATCAAGGCTGTAGCGTCTGTAGTGCGGTTAGTTGATCACGTGGCCACGGCTTGTCTCCCCTTGACGAAAGGGATAATGACAGTGTGCATTGCTGCCCTTGTGTGCGTGTATATATAAAGAGGACAGCCCAGAGCGGTGCAGAGCTAACTGGTCTACACTAGTGGAAACAATTACAAATTCAACTATTAACAACCGATGTGAGATTAAGTGTTTTAAGAGTCAAAGTGCCAATCAAAGAAATTAGTCCCAAAGTTTTCAGTGTCAGCTGAAGTGATTCACAAATGGGTAAAACGACGGAGTCGCCCTTTTCACCGAGACAGGTAAATGGAAAACTGTTGGTGTTTTTTTTCGGTTTTTTTTGTCGTCTTAAGATTCGATCTAATGATTGTGATTTATAGACTTCGAATTATTAAACCGATTTATTGGGGTTAATTTGTGTAGATATTAGGCTCTAGAATTGTTAAAAACACTTTGGATGTTTCAAATAGATCTCGCTTAGTGTCTAAGTTTGAATGCTGTTGTCTGCTATTGCTAGATCTCTATAAAGTTTTTGTTTTTTTTTTACTGTGATATTAGATATTAACTATTTGGTTACTCTCTCTGTCTCTCTTTGTCTCTCTCTGTCTCTCTCTCTCTGTCTCTGTCTCTCTCTCTCTGTCTCTCTGTCTCTCTCTCTCTCTCTGTCTGTCTGTCTCTCTCTCTCTCCCCTCACTCTCTGTCTCTCTCTCTCTCTCTCTCTCCCCTCTCTCTCTGTCTCTCTCTCTCTCTCTCTGTCTCTCTCTCTACACTCATTTTTTCTTTTCTTGTACTATTTGATCATTTTATATTCCCCTTTCTGTATTTATGTTTAGATTTCAATTTTTCTTTTTCTTTCTATCTCTTGGGCTTCCTACGTTTTCCATCTCCTGTAATCTAGATCTAGATCTCGCCTTGGCTGTGTTTTTCTCTTTAGTTTCATGATCACGCGCACACTTTGTCTTTCTTGACTCTAGAAACGTATCTGTTAGATGTAGGCGAGTCTTTGTTTTGTTCTAGTTCCATCTGTTACAAGATCTAAATCTACATGTTGACTGGGTGTCTTTTAGTTTGCCTAGATTTATCATTATCTGTTTCTAGTTCTCTTTCCGTTGGTTTCTCGGTCACTTTCTCATCTCTACTTTTTGCTCTGGACGATAATGTCAGGTCAACAGAGATAAGGCAATATAGACCAGAGGCCACACTGACATTCAAAGATAGTCTGGCACGGGGTGCCACTTAAACCAGAGAGTGAGATCTGCTGTAGCATACGATACGCTGTAAGGTTATAGCGTTGCGGTTTGTGGAGTAGAGCTGGCGGCTGGTTGAGCAGTGAAAAAAGGGGGGGGGGGTTACAGTCAGTCATGTCATTAGGTGGCTAGGTTTTTTAATCATTGTTCCCGACTGGAACGGACGTTAAAGTGAAATGACTTAGTCAACACCTTGATATCCCCCACATTTACCCCTATCTTTTTCCAAGAGGGGCGCCACATCCTCAGCTGTTGGCGTCTGGAACAAACAGAAACATAAAAAGTTGGCTCTTGTCTTTACGTGTCCAACCTTACATGGATGTGCGTGTGTGGGTGTAGATCGAATGGACATATGATTGACAAGATGGCTTACTGGATACTAATCAATACATCTAAAGTGCTTGGATTATTTCTTGTTTGGCGTCCGCTACCTGGTTAGTCTATTGTGTGGATCTACTTGTGTGGTTATCGTGTGGAGGACCACAGGATGTTCGTTGTCTATCAACATTATTTGTTAACTATAGTTCACTGGCTATTTAAGCTACACCAGCTGTTTGGTTCGGTAAGTGAAGTACATATACAGATAAGAATGTGTTTTAGATTCGGTCTGTGTTAGCGATCTCGTGAAATAGCATTTATCCTCAAGGTGGAGGATGGCTTAAATGTTTAAAATACCATCCATTTATAATCATATACACACAATTACATAATCGTATTATACTCAACTTTGAATTAAGCCTTAAATCAATAAGAGTCAGGGTCCTTGCAATTTTTCTCTAAACATGGTCATCCACGCCTAAGCTGAATACTAAGTATCATGACTCCGCTACCTTCTAGCGAACTGGTTACAAGACAAATTTATTGCTCACTAAAATAGAGCGCTGAAATAAATTTTCAACAGGGCACAATCCTTTGGCCCTAACGGTGTACAGACCTGAGTTTTGTTGGGCAGCGCCTCAATGAACTGTCAAGTGACGCTTAGTCTGGGATAGGACGAAAACAAATTCTAACAATAGTGTGAAAAAATATTGTCTTGGCCCATCGGAGTGATTCTTTCCTAAATTTATCCCCAAATCTAGTCAATTTGAACATCAGTCTCTTGGATTGGAAAATGTTTCCCTTTCGCATTCTTGAATAATGTTTTTTTTTTCTGTTTCATTCGTCACATGTTGCTGTTAGATATATTCTCAAACTTTTAATCTCACTATTTTTGAAGCCTACTGATTGCTCCTTGTGTAGGCTGTATCACAGTGAAACCAATTCATCTCTACATTTCGTACAGAATACACACACGTGTATTGACACATCCAGACATAAACTGAATTCTTGACCCATGTGGTGGTATAAGCTGAACAATATATATATATATATGGAAACAACAAAGTTTATAGTAAGCGTACTTATATCAATTAGTTTCGATCACTAATGTTAACTTTGTAATAGATCTAGACTAAAAGCATTTATAAAAATAAAAAAGGGGGAATAACCTTAATTCGAACTCATGGCTCAAGCAGCCAACACGGTAACCACTCTGCTAGCGAAGAGAGTACGAACATGAAAGATTGTCGAGTTGATCTTTTTTTGTTTCTATAGTCTCGTCCTATTTTTCATTTATTTTGTTCACTAAGACTCAGACGACGACCTATAAAGGAGAATAACTCAGCTAATACCACCACTTCAGTCAAGTACAAACTCTTTCAATTGTCTGAGATACCAAAAAATAAAATAATTACAAAGACCTATTGGTTTGTTAATTATTATTATTTGTGTGTGTTGACATGTAAAAGAAATTAGTGTGCACAATTTCAGCTTGATGCTACATTGAGTGTAGGAGAAATAACATGAACACACTTTTGGCCAGACAGACAGACAGACAGAGTGAGTTGATATAAGCTTTGTAATTAGTCCCTTTGAGGATTCTTGAGCTTTGAGTGCACATTTTGTATGCATTTAAAATATGATCCTGTAAACAGTCACCAAGATACACCCCTTCTTTCCCTTTCACACCTGGTAAAAATATATCTAATTGCACGGATTTATTATTCCTAGGTCGATTATATACATATAATGACATGACTGATCCAAACTAATTGATACAACACTTAATATAAGTTTTTTTTGTGTTTTTTTTAAAAGTATTTTATCTGTTTTTCTTATTTTTCCTTTCTCGTTGTTACATTTCAAATTGTCCCAATGTGTTGAAAAAGACAAAATTTCATTCCCATCAAGAAAGTTTGTGATGGTATGGGCCAGATAGAGACCATCAAGAAACTTTGTGATGGTATGGGCCAGATAGAGACCGTGTCATAGCAGAGAGAAGTGTATCTGTTGTGTAAGTTTTGTTCCAAACAGCTGTTACCTTCGTCTTGAAATGTTTCTTTGATTCGATGCACAGTGGAGAGGAAACAAATACTTCGTGCTGTGACATTGATGGCCAATAGATTAGCCAGACTTGGTTGTTTGTTAGAGTCTGAGGTTTGAGTCTTGCGATAATTCTCTTGCATAATGCATAGTGTAGCTCCACTTGTAGACACGGCAATAGATTGTACCTCCACTTGTAGACAAGAATAGATTGTAGCTCCACTTGTAGACACGAATAGATTGTACCTCCACTTTTAGACACGAATAGATTGTACCTCCACTTGTAGACACGAATAGATTATACCTCCACTTGTAGACACGAATAGATTGTACCTCCACTTTTAGACACGAATAGATTGTAGCTCCACTTGTAGACACGGCAATAGATTGTACCTCCACTTGTAGACACGGCAATAGATTGTACCTCCACTTGTAGACACGGCAATAGATTGTACCTCCACTTGTAGACACGAATAGATTGTACCTCCACTTGTAGACACGGCAATAGATTGTACCTCCACTTGTAGACACGGCAATAGATTGTACCTCCACTTGTAGACACGGCAATAGATTGTACCTCCACTTGTAGATACGAATAGATTGTACCTCCACTTTTAGACACGAATAGATTGTACCTCCACTTTTAGACACGAATAGATTGTACCTCCACTTTTAGACACGAATAGATTGTACCTCCACTTTTAGACACGAATAGATTGTAGCTCCACTTGTAGACACGGCAATAGATTGTACCTCCACTTGTAGACACGGCAATAGATTGTAGCTCCACTTGTAGACACGGCAATAGATTGTACCTCCACTTGTAGACACGGCAATAGATTGTACCCCCACTTGTAGACACGGCAATAGATTGTACCTCCACTTGTAGACACGGCAATAGATTGTACCTCCACTTGTAGACACGGCAATAGATTATACCTCCACTTGTAGACACGGCAATAGATTGTACCTCCACTTGTAGACACGGCAATAGATTGTACCTCCACTTGTAGACACGGCAATAGATTGTACCTCCACTTGTAGACACGGCAATAGATTGTATCTCCACTTGTAGACACGGCAATAGATTGTAGCTCCACTTGTAGACACGGCAATAGATTGTATCTCCACTTGTAGACACGGCAATAGATTGGTATCAACTCATGACGGTGTCCATCAAAATGTAATACTAAAAATAAATGATCTACAAATTATATTTCAAATAGAATTCTTTCTTAAAATCGTGAATTTCAAAATTCTTAGTGGAAAGTTTGTAATGGCCTGAGAAATGTGAACATTACAAGCCGCTATTGGTTACAGTCACTCAATGACCTTCAATGTCCTTGTGATTTATGTCTTGCAGTATTTATAGTTCAAAGTTCAATGTCTTTTGATCAGATTATAGGCCAGGTAAAGGAGAGTTCATCTGTTTACGAGGGTATTAAATTGCCAGCCCAATGGGTTTTGTTTTTGGTTGTATCAATATTTGCACTAGGTAGCTAGTAGACGATTAATTAATTCTCCCAGACTCCCCCCCGAACTAAATAGGAGTGAGACTTGACCATTGAGCCGTTTAGAGTGTTCTAGTCTGTCTTCCAGCAGTGTGTGTGGTCAAGGTCCAACCGCTCTTATTTTACTTACAAAGTGCAATCATGAAAACCAGCACTGTCTCCATGTAATTTGATAGGTCTTGATACTGCACGACTATATACTTTTCCAGGTCTTGATACTGTTGTGTATGAGCCTATACTTTGAGAGACCTTGATGGCGTTGTGTATGACCGATGGCCAATTGGAGATCAAGTCACGTTTCTGACTCATTGATGGCTTCATGTTGTATTAGCAATTCGTAGACTCACCTGAACTGAATGAGTCAGTTTATGACATCTACTGAATCAACAGGACTAGCGCGTTGTCTTTGATTCATTGCTAGTTTGGCTATCAATGGGACGAGCACAGTTTATCTTGACATTGTCTGACGATACAGTGTTGGAGGTGTAGTACTGGATAGAAGGGAGGAACATGTTCTCTACCGAATAGGAAGTAGGACAGATTGTGTGTGTGTGTGTATCTCTAAGCTCGTCACGTGACTGCCTTCATGCTGTAACGACGTATTCACTAATAGAAGAATGACAAGTCAATGTTAAGAGAAAGACAATTTGCTCGTCTGGCTAAAACCACGTGACTCTGACATCAAAACATAAAAACCCAGGTTTTCATATAAAGTCATAAAATGCAAGTTTCGAAATTATAAACATTTGATACAAAAATTCTGGATGCAATGATGACAAGTTTTTAGGGAATATTAGACACTGTTACTATTAGACACTGTTACTATTAGACACTGTTACTATTAGACACTGTTACTAATAGACACTGTTACTAATAGACACTGTTACTAATTGACACTGTTACTAATAGACACTGTTACTATTAGACACTGTTACTACCACAAATTATATTTTGAAACATGCCCCTTTTCTCTTGTTTTGATCTAGTGATTGCATGCAACTGACCTAAACAAAAACTTTCTGACTTAACATGATCATTGCGCCATTTTGTAGTTGTTTAGAGTTGTTTCCTGTATCTCGAGACATCAATGTTCAATTTGCCGTATATCTAATTATTAATGTAAACACATATCTCTAATACCAATTACTCTACATTTTGATTACATTGTCGCTTTCCATTATAAAACTTCCTTGTCTGACTTTTGGCTCTCTAGGCTTTGTCTTCCGTGTCTGTTTCTTAGCAGATATATGTCTACAAATTACACAGGTAATAGACTGATTTAAACCACTCCCCCAGTCCTCTGCTTTTTAAGATTATCTAATGTCAAAGGTAACATTAATTTCATGAATATGTTAATTTTCCAAACTTGGCCCTCTTCGTGTTGAGGCATATGATAAACATAGACCTCCACAGTGCGATTAGATCAGCACACCCTTCATGTGCTTGTTTCCCTTTATTTGACTCCCCAAGCTGACAAGATTGATGTCAAGAAATAGTATTCTGGAGAAGAATCATCCCCAGAGAAACAAATAATGTGAGATCATTAACATTGAGTTGATCCAAATATGTTGTCCTGATGATGTCCTCTGTCCTGATGATGTCCTCTGTCCTGATGATGTCCAGTTCTCTATTCAAAAGTTCGAATATGAAAACATATTGCAATGCTTGGCGTTCAGATATCAAGTGAGACTTCCTTAGGTCAATGTTTTCTCTATTTTATTGATATAGACCAGTGATTCCCAAAGTGGTCTATATAGACCCCCAGGGGTCTACGAAGACCTCCAAGGGGTCTACGAAAGTAAAAAAATAAATTGGGGGTCTATGAGATGTCCACGGGGGTCTACGATAATAGATTTCATTTAAGCAGGTCGAGTTACTTAATTTTCACATTCCATTAATGTAATTATTTCATACACTAATATATGATTTGTACCTTCGTTAATCCTTTAAATATTTATCTTGCTATTCAAACGAAAAATTGTTGTAATCAATTTCAATACTTATTTAAATAGCTTAATTTTGTCTACATGTAACTAATTTTTAGAAAAAAAAAAAAGAAAAGAAATGTAGACAGTACAGCATTAATTATTTAAAATTGGGATTCCTTCCTTCCTTGTCAAACAAGCAGTTGCCTAAGTGACTTTTTTTATACGATATGAACCAGTTACGCTGGATGATCATTTGAGACAATGCCAAACTGACAAAAAATAAGATTTGAACAACTTTCGAACACTCAAAGTTCAGAATAGACCCACAAAATCTCTGTTCGACATCATGTAGAGAAGATGATGGTTTGTGAGCGTCTTACAAGATTTCTTTACTTATAGCAAAATACGGAAAACAGCAAAGTTCAAACATTGATTCTACCAGCCGTTTTACACAAACCTACATCTGTTATTATTAAAAGAATTTCTTTAAGCGACAATACAGTTCAAGGTCGCTTCGGTGGCATGAGTTATAAAATTAAAAGCTTCTTATGTAAATCATTGCAAAAGACATAAATACAATTTGGTCTGAGAAGGTTTAGCGCTGTGTGCTACAAACTGTCTAATGGTCACCATCTCATCTCATCTCTGCCTGTGGTCCCTTCTGGGCATAGGCCACCAACCAGCTTCCTCCAGGCATCTCGGTTCTGGGCGAATCTCTCCAACTGTCTTGCCCATCTGCTTGGCATCTGCTTCCAAATCGCAGAGACCTGGAGAACCATCATCACCACCATGGATAGGTCACACCCTTTGCAAGCCTGCATCCAACATAACAAAGCAAGCCCTAACCTGGAACCCCAAAGGAAAGAGAAAGAGGGGACGGCCCAGAAATACATGGCGCTAATGGTCACCGTCTCCTTATATTTCCTTGACCCACGAGACCTTTCCCATGTTTGGGTATAGTAGCAAGGCAGCAGAGGTTTGAGTTAAGTTTTCCTTCTGCTAGGTGGGTAGCAAGCCAAGGTTAATGAGCCCTTCCTGCTCGAAGTTTACTGGTTTAGGCTCCAGTTACTCTCCTTCGACCCTTCTCCTGTTAATGAAAACAGTTCCGCTGATTCAACATTTGAGCCACACGTGAAAGATCAAGAAATACACAACTGCTCTTTGCGAAACCTTTTACAGTGATACTTAAGGCATATTAATTAATTAATTAATTAATTAATATTTAATGTTAGGAAAGACTACTTCATAGAACGACAAATTCGTATGTGACACATAAAATCCGTAGTTATGTAGTTTTAAATTACTTTTTCACTCCTCAACTCACTACAGTTAGAAATTTGTTTAAAAAATGTTGATGAATTTGCAAAAATGTGCAAGTTGAGCAGGGGGTCTACTGAAAACCAGAAAACATGGCAAGGGGTCCACGAGACAAAAAAGTTTGGGAACCACTGATATAGACTCATCGTCCTGCTCTATGTCTTTGTCTGTATCTCATCTTTTTCTTTCTCTGATTCTCTCTCTCTCTCTCTCTCTCTTTCAACAATAATATAAGTTTCACAAAGAAACACAAAACACAAGTGAATGACCTTGAAATGGCAATGTGCTTGAATCTCATTACACATTAGTATGGTACACTTGTGTGTGTATATTTCCCAACACACCTCTGAGCACCCTAAAACTCCTCCGTGAGATGATCAATCTAAGCTGTTAATTACACCGTCTTACGTAGTGGGTAACATCTGGATCTATCGTACGCCCACCTTTTTCTTTCATGACCCTCCCCCCACCACTCTCCTGACACTTTTAGTGGCACATTTTTGTCCTATTAGTTGCTATTTGTTTCGTTAAAGTTTAACATAAGCAAATCTATTTTTAGAAAGCAGCTCGTCAATAATATGAAAATACATCCTACACTTCCCCCACACACACGTGTCTCCGCACTCTGGACGTTGCATCATTCTGAATTGATGTGACATGATGACATTGTTGTTGGAGTACATCTTGAGAGACGTCCTGAGTACGTCCAGAACTTGAACAGAAATGAACTTTTGAGTTATTGACATCTAAATGTGAAATTAATCGTCACGTTGATGTGTCTGCTGCTCATCATTGACATCACAACAAGATGGCTGATTCGAACCAATGACATCACAACAAGATGGCTGATTCGAACCAATGACATCACAACAAGATGGCTGATTCGAAACAATGACATCACAACAAGATGGCTGATTCGAACCAATGACATCACAACAAGATGGCTGATTCGAAACAATGACATCACAACAAGATGGCTGATTCGAAACAATGACATCACAACAAGATGGCTGATTCGAAACAATGACATCACAACAAGATGGCTGATTCGAAACAATGACATCACAACAAGATGGCTGATTCGAACCAATGACATCACAACAAGATGGCTGATTTGAACCAATGACATCACAACAAGATGGCTGATTCGAACCAATGACACCAACAAAATGGCTGATTCGAACCAATGACATCAACAAGATGGTTGATTCGAACCGATGACATCAACAAGATGGTTGATTCGAACGAATGACATCAACAAAATGGCTGATTCGAACCAAAGACATCAACAAGATGGCTGATTCGAACTTATGTTAGAAATCGTTTATACTGTTGTGGGATAGCAGATCTCATACGAATAGGAGAGGTCGTGACCCACATACAAAGTGTTGGGACCACTGCAATTATTCTAGCTAAAACAAAAGAGTTACATCTTTGCTAACAAGCCCCTAGCATCTTGAACAGGTGTAATAAAGTTAAATATAGGCCAATTTGTACTACAGTATTGTGTGACTGTCACAAGTTGAACTGGCTATATTTAACGTACCAAGTTCAAATTACAAAAGTCAACGGATGTCTAGAGGACGAGTCTAGAAATTATTTTAGAAGCTGCCGTGGTGGGGAGGGAGGGGTGTCTACAAATGACGTCATTGCATTCTATGAGCCGATACATTTAGAATCAATCTTCTATTACGCTATAGGGACGAAGCCTGACGACTTGGTGTAGGCGGTCGTCCCTGCGCCTAGAAGCCAGAGAGTCCAAACAATAGTTCGTTCAAAGTTTGAAAAGAATACATTTCTGATTGGGCTGTGACTTTTAGGTTATTGCTGCCTCATTAGGTATACAAACTTAACCTCATTATTTTTGTTTTCTTTTTCCTATTAATGTAAGGACGTTTGTGGGAGTATGTGTGTGTAGGACTGTGTGTAGGCGTATGTGTGTGTAGGAGTATGTTTTGCTGTAGATGTGTCAGTCAATGTGTATGTGTGTGTGTCACTGTGTAGTAGCAGGCCTATATCGACTTTCGTCCTCTCAATTGTTCAACATAAATCATCACTAAAAGTCCCAGGCGGTAAAGGGCATTCGGTCATGGTCGTTGTACAGCCACGCTATATTTAGATTGATATAGTGCTCATCTATTTTGGGCTTTTTGTCAGAGAATCTTGTGACACAGCCGATTTACTATAGTGTAGTCATCAAAGTCTGGTACCATATATTTAAATCTATTACTGTACTGTTATCAAAGCCTGGTGCAATATGTGTCATCAAACCTTTTGCGCCAGTGTGTCGTGACAGCCCTTCTGTCTGTCTATTTAGCTATTTCACCATTTCTTTTTAATTTGAACTAATTATTCTTCTCATTTATCATGATCATTTTATAATTAAGTTTTAAAAAAAATGCATATCCAATCTGACCAATATTATTGTAATTGTGTTTCTATTGATATCATAAAAAAATATGTTCTTTTTTCCTTCTTAGTTTTAAAATACTCATTAAATCCATTCATTGAATTTGTTTAATTATGATCAGGCTGGAATTGCTTTTTTCCCCCCAGCACCCCCTCCCCAAACTTCCCGTCCCTGACCTTCATAGCACGATGGAGAAATATCTCAACTTCATCAAGACGGTGGTGGCGCCCCAAGATTACGCCAAGACCAAATATACCGTGGATGAATTCATCAAACCTGATGGCACTGGCCAGATACTCCAAGAGTACTTGTTGAAGAGACAGCAGTGTACCGACAACTGGGTGAGTTGCCACTTTGTCCCTCACACATTATTCTGGCGGGAGTATAAACAGGGCAACATTAAGTACTTGATGGCCAATCTGGTAGCTAAAATTAACCTTCCGAGTGCTAGGCTTTATGACGTATTCAACCTACTGCCATAAAACTGAAACTGGTCGTTTGTGTGCTTTCAAATCTGATAACACAAAGATTTATGATGCAATCACCATAAGTTTGTTGGCCTAAAGGAAACTTTGGAATAAAAATGTAGATTAAAGAAAAAAGAGAAGTATAGGAAGAGTCAAAGAAACATGTTGACTTGAGATCTCTTCAACATAGAACTACAGAAACATGTTGACTTGAGATCTCTTCAACATAGAACTACAGAACAATATACAAAGCGAGGAATACATTATTTGAAACTTGAAAGATGTTAAAATGAACCAACATTGACATTCAGACTGACGTAGATAAATTTAAAGTGAACCAACATGGACATTCAGACTGACGTAGATAAATTTAAAGTGAACCAACATGGACATTCAGACTGACGTAGATAAATTTAAAGTGAACCAACATGGACATTCAGACTGACGTTGATAAAGCTAAATAGACATTCCAATTTTTTAGAGTTATATTTTATTTCATTTTGTTTTCTTAAATTCCCGTACCAGATTATGTTTTCTGTTGGGCAGGGGAGTGAATCCAAGTTATAATCTATTGCATAGTAAAAAAAAAAAAAAGCTCCCCTTTCAGACCTTGCGATCTATGAGGCAGATAATGTTAAGGTCATCTGTTTCTATGGCCAAGGATTAACGAGCAGGGGGTCAGAACAACTAACCGCCTTCCCTTCCTCCAAAGTCAGCTACCCATTATAATGAGTTGGGTGGACTCAGGTCTCAGGGGCACCCTAAAAATCGCGAGATTAAAAATACCAGTCTTCACGGACATTCGAACCCAGGACCTTAGGCTCGGAAGCCAAGCGCTTAACCACTCAGCCATCGCGCATGGATGTAAGAAAATGTTGGTGACAAATATTTACCTGTATGACTGAGCGAATAGATGTATAAATGATCAGGTAAAGAACAGAAAAAGCTACCTATTTGTTTGTAGGCCTAGATCTGTATCTGAACACATTCAGGTAAAACTGATACCGTTTAGATCTAACCAGCCCTTGTATTTCTCCTTTAGGCCACAGAATGGTGGTTGAATGACATGTACCTCAATGTACGACTCCCAGTGCTGATTAATTCTAACCCAGCAGCAGTGTTTCCTTATCAAAGTTTTCCAACTCGTAGAGAACAAATCAGGTAGGAGTCACGAATTGCTTGCTAAATAGTTGCTTTGGAACTTGTCTAAATAGGTACAAGTAGAATGTAGATATCGGCCGAACAAAATGGTTATTGACCAAATTGTTTTTGTTTTTGTATCTTCAGATATGCCGCCAAATTTATTCGAGGAATGTTGGACTTCAAACAGTTAATAGACACGTAAGTTACACACCCAGTTACATACAAAGTTACATACAAAGTTACACACCAAGCTACATACAAAGTTACATACAAAGTTAAACATTTACACATTACTCGTTTACACATCAAATTTACACACCAAGTTACACATCAAATTACACACCAAGCTTTACACCAACTTACACTTTAAGTTGCACACCAATTCACTGACTAGTCTAATTTCTAAAAGAACAGCAGGTTCCAAAAAAAAACAAAAAAATGGGGCGAAGGCAGGTTTGAATTTATAAAAATTATTTACCATTGGAAATACATCAGATAAAACAGATATTTGGCAACTCCAAAAAAAAAAAGAAAGCTTTTTTTTTCTTAAAGTCATTTAATATTAATAAGTTGAAGCAGTGGAAAGTGTAGGGTATAGGGTCTCTTTCAGTATTATTTCTTTTTCTTACTTCGAATAAGTAGCAAAGTTACTTCACTGCTTTAGAGGACTGTCACTTTACAGGTCTAGAGGACTGTTACTTTACAGCTCTAGAGGACTGTTACTTTACAGCTCTAGAGGACTGTTACTTCACTGCTCTAGAGGACTGTTAATTTACTGAGGACTGTTACTTTACAGCTCTAGAGGACTGTTGCTTCACTGCTCTAGAGGACTGTTACTTCACTGCTCTAGAGGACTGCTACTTCACTGCTCTAGAGGACTGTTACGTTACTCCCATGACTACACTTTTCTTAAACAAAAACTCTTTTAAATGTCCAAATACTTGAACACAAAAAGAGAAGCAAAATAAAAAAAAAGTTTTCTATTAACCGACGTCTTTAAACGTCACGTGATTTCGTTCAGCCAACCAAAGTCATTTTCGAAAATCGTTTATTGCGGCCATTTGGGGAAGTCATTTTTGCTTTCTTCTGTTTCTCTTATTTTTATTCCACTGTAAATTTTGTATCTCCTTCTTCCTTACCACCCCCTCCGGTCCTGATTGCTATTAACACGCAGAACTGGACCCAAGCAGGGAAATTGGCAGGAGAGAGGGAAAAAATTGCTATTTCGTGTCAGTCTGGGAACGTTTAAGACCTGGGAACTTTGCCTTCTGGAGTTGTCGGCCAGTTGTATCTCACTGTAATGTGCCAGGCAAATGTTGAAAGCAGTTCTCTGCTGGGGAATCTTTTGTTCAAATCTTTCTCTAAATAGTTCAATTTTCGTTTTTATGTTTCCTTGGATACCATTCTTTTCACTTTAATGGGCTTTTTGCAAACATAAGAACATTAAAGACACGTGACTCATTCTACAAATTCTATTGGTTATTTTTCAAATTATAAAACTTTTTTTTTAAAATTGTTTAAAGTTAAAGGAATTGGGGTGTGGTAGGGTGCTGGATTATCTTTCTTTTCGTATGTTTGGGTGTTGGCTGAGAAAATAACAAGATTGGTTGAAGACAAAAAAATGAAGGTCTCAAATTCTTATGACAATATTTGAAAATGTTGAATGTTAGTTTAAGACCCTTGGACTCCATAGTTCTGTCTGCTCACTTGTTCAACATTGGTTAGTTGATAGTATACCAATATTTGAAGTGACTATTGGCTGGAGACCTGGTGACCTAATTGTATGCATACTTGTTCCAGGAGAACACTGCCTATTGACAGGTGTAAGTACAAAGAGAAAGGTCAGCCACTGTGTATGGACCAGCACTATCGTCTGTTCTCATCCTACAGAGAGCCAGGTCGTGAGAGGGATGTTCAGAGAACTGACCTGGGTTTCATGGGCAGAGACTTCATTGTGGTGGCCTGTAACAATCAGGTAGGTAGTCCACAACATATACTACAGCTACGTGCTAATGTGTCATTGTGCTAATGTGTCATTGTGATGTAGGTCAATGGCTGTCTCTAGACTGATAAGTCTTAGAGGAATGCAGACACTTACAATGAGCTTTAATAATGTCACATGTCAGTTCTACCTTTAATTACTTATTGATACCTTTTAGTGGTACACGCACAACACTAGTAAACTATTTCAAGTTAAACATTTTGATCTATATAATAATGATCTATTGAAATCATTTCAGTTTTATAAAGTTGATCTGTACAATAATGGTGAAGAACTCTCTGAGTCCAATCTCTGCCTGCAACTTGCTCAAGTGCTCAACATGGCCGAACAAAAGTGTAACCAATCAGAACCTGTCGGTGTTTTGACATCGCTACCACGAACTTTATGGGCGGAAGCAAGAGAACGACTTTTACAAGGTAAATTACAGTGACCAACAGAAAGGTAGTCCAACATGTACACACAAAGGAAATGAAATATTGGGAAAAAGAAAAATCATTCAATATATGATGTCATCTTTTGTTTCTAGCTTGACTAAACTGCTATTCAATAAGTCACGAGTGATAAATGTTACTTAGGAAAATAGTTTCTCCAATTCCATTTACATACAAGGCAAATCTTGGTGCAAGACAGTTGTCTAGATATCCTTTTTTTTATCTTCTCCAGATGCCATCAACAGAGCCAATCTGCATGTCCTAGAGAACTGCTTGTTTCTCTTGTGTCTTGACAAGGCTACTGTGCCCACGGGTCCATGTTCCTTGGGAGACATGTTTGATGACATGACAGCACGGACACATCATATCATTCATGGTCAAGGTGTCCACAGTAACTCAGCCAACAGGTGGATGGATAAAACAATACAAGTGAGAAGTGGGGGATTAGTGAACCATAGAGAGACAAGACCTCTTTTAGATATATGAGAAGTGGGGGATTAGTGAACCATAAAGAGACAAGACTTCTTTTAGATATACGAGAAGTGGGGGGAGAGTTAGTGAACCATAGAGAGACAAGACCTCTTTTAGATATATATGAGAAGTGGGGGGTTAGTGAACCATAAAGAGACAAGACTTCTTTTAGATATATGAGAAGTGGGGGGGGGGGGGGTTAGTGAATCATAGAGAGACAAGACTTCTTTTAGAGTTGAAGAGAGTTGAAAGTTGTCCTTTGTCTATATCTGTAACAAAAATATATTTCAGCTCATTGTTTCTGAGGATGGAACTTGTGGAATCAACATGGAACATTCAGTGGCTGAGGGCATAGCTCTAACTCACATGATTGAACATGCATTCAACTTTATGTAAGTACTAATCAGTCAGTCAGTAGACAGATTAAATGTTTAGTGTTCAGTAACAAACTATAGTATAGTACTGTGAACAAAGTATATGGTATAGTACTGTGAACAAAGTAGGCCTACATGGCGATAGTACTGTGAACAAAGTACTGACTTCTACTTTTGTTATGTCTGTTCAGTGGCAAGGAGAAGATTACTCTAGAAACAACAGAAGTAAACAAACTCCCTCAACCCAAATGTTTACTTTGGAATCTGACACCTCAGTCTCTGGAGGACATCCAGCTGGCCAAAGAATCTGTAGACAGGTGAGTTCTGTTTTAATATCTGCAGGACTGGACATTGCTGTGTAGTAGTAGATTCAGAATTCACGCTAAACCTTTTAATGCTTACCAAAATACATCCCATTATTGTATTCAATAAGGTCCATGTCTAATGACTCCATGTCTAATGACTCCATTTCCCCTTCCTGTTGCTACTTACTCAATAAGTGTTCTATCCACCACTTTAATGAATCTGCCTCTTTCATTCTGGAGACCTAGCTACTGAGTGTTCTATCCCCGCCTCTTTCATTCTGGAGACCTAGCTACTGAGTGTTCTATCCCCGCCTCTTTCATTCTGGAGACCTAGCTACTGGGTGTTCTATCCCCGCCTCTTTCATTCTGGAGACCTAGCTACTGAGTGTTCTATCCCCGCCTCTTTCATTCTGGAGACCTAGCTACTGAGTTGACTCACTTTGACTTCATGGATTGTATTTTGTTCCAAACGTCAAGTCAGTGTACAAGCAAACAACCAAAATGTTTCTGTCTCACAACACATTCGATCAATCGGGAGTGAACTCGGTATAGATGGAAGGTGTATGACCTCAACCTTTGGGCATTGACCTACTCGAATGAATGTCAGTAGCTATTATTAAATAATCCCCCCCCTCCCATGTAAGTCAATACTGCATCTGGTTACATGGGCAAGGAAAGGTATAGGAAGTCACCCTAACACCCACGCGGTAAGATCGAACACAAGAGTTCAATAAGTGTTTGTGCAACTGTTTCCCAAGTCATTGATCTAACTAGTTACATTGTGGGGTTGGTTAGTCTGATCATTTGGAAGTAACTTTCTAGAACAGAAGTGGAAGCTGCAGCAGAAACTGGGTTCCAGAACTGCACATGAATACTCAATTATAAATAAAGTTTAAAGAGATGGGTTAAAGAGTGAAATCTAAGCAACATGCTTTTGAAAGCAGCCATTTATCTTTCTAAAATACTACTTGAGTTTCTGCCAGATTTCTGTGACTCAAAATCTAATTTCTTTATTTCTTGGATTTTTTAATTTCTATTTTTTTTAAAGTTTCCCCCCTACATTCTCGTGCAATTAGAAGCAAATTAAATCAAATAATTATTTCTTTCTTTTATTTTTAAGAAAATTGCATTAATTTGAAAAACTTTTTTTTTACAGCTTTCTTATTTTCAACGATTTTTTTCTTGTCCACCAATTTTGTTTTTCTCCTGAAGACATTCCCAGCTAGTGGTCAGCCATCACATCTCCTCTTTTCCATAAATTAAATCATTTCCCCGCAGCAAGATTCTATGGACAATTACTTTGCACAATTTGTAACTGTCCCCTGGGTCCAAACCAGAGGAAATTGAGTCTATTTTCACGGGTCTCTTGCGACAAGCGCTAGTATTAGATGGGAATCTTTGCACTCCATTCAGGCGGGCGTCACGTCTTCAGAAAGCCCCTACCCTCACATAACTCTTCCTAGACGAGCAGTGCGTGGATAGACGAGTCTCTCCCCTTGCTAGTTGGGTGCGATTAAAATTTGGTGTCAAACGGTGAGCTCGGCAAGCGGTGGATTGATGAATTAGACGCTCTGGGGAACTAGTTGCACACTTTCTTGGCGATGTGCTTGAATTGGAAGATGTGCTGAGTACGGATGTGTGGAGTCTAGTAGGTACTGAGTGAAGGAATGAAGGTATCTCTTAGTCTATGCTCGATGAGTGAATTGAGAGGAATCGTTGTGTTGGCTGATGTATGATAAAACAATAGAACTGTATATTCTCTCTCTCTCTCTCTCTCTCTCTCTCTCTCTCTCTTATTGACATCTATGGTATTAGACATTGAAGCCTGTACAGATAAATGCTAAATTTTTCGTCTATTATTTAATTTAGTTAACTAATGTTACACGGAATAGATAAAACAATTATGAAAGAAACACTACAGTTCAATTTACGAACACTTGTGGTAGTGCTTGTCTTGTCAAACAAATAGTTCACACACTTCCATTGGCCGATCAGATCAATCCTCTTCACTCTTCACTCCTCTTCACTCTTCAATCCTCTTGACTCTTCACTCCTCTTCACTCTTCAATCCTTTTCACTCTTCAATACTCTTCACTCTTCAATCCTTTTCACTCTTCAATCCTTTTCACTCCTCTTCACTCTTCAATCCTCTTCACTCTTCAATCCTCTTCACTCTTCAATCCTCTTCACTCTTAAATCCTTTTCACTCCTTTTCACTATTCAATCCTTTTCACTCCTCTTCACTCTGCAATCCTCTTCACTCTTCAATCCTTTTCACTCCTTTTCACTCTTCAATCCTTTTCACTCCTCTTCACTCTTCAATCCTCTTCACTCTTCAATCCTTTTCACTCCTCTTCACTCTTCAATCCTTTTCACTCCTCTTCACTCTTCAATCCTCTTCACTCCTCTTCACTTTTCAATCCTCTTCACTCTTCAATCCTTTTCACTCCTCTTCACTCTTCAATCCTCTTCACTCTTCAATCCTTTTCACTCCTCTTCACTCTTCACTCCTCTTCACTCTTCAATCCTCTTCACTCTTCAATCCTTTTCACTCCTCTTCACTCTTCAATCCTCTTCACTCTTCAATCCTTTTCACTCCTCTTCACTCTTCAATCATCTTCACTCTTCAATCCTCTTCACTCTTCAATCCTCTTCACTCTTCACTCCTCTTCACTCTTCAATCCTATTCACTCTTCAATCTTCTTCACTATTCAATCCTCTTCACTCTTCACTCCTCTTCACTCTTCAATCCTCTTCACTCTTCAATCCTCTTCACTCTTCAATCCTTTTCACTCCTCTTCACTCTTCAATCCTCTTCACTCTTCAATCCTTTTCACTCCTCTTCACTCTTCAATCCTCTTCATTCTTCAATCCTCTTCACTCTTCAATCCTCTTCACTATTCAATCCTTTTCAATCCTCTTCACTCCTCAATCCTTTTCACTCCTCTTCACTCTTCAATCCTCTTCACTCTTCAATCCTCTTCACTCTTCAATCCTCTTCACTCTTCAATCCTCTTCACTCTTCAATCCTCCTCAATCCTCTTCACTCTTCAATCCTCTTCACTATTCAATCCTCTTCACTCTTCAATCCTCTTCACTCTTCAATCCTATTCACTCTTCAATCTTCTTCACTGTTCGTGTGGAAGCAGTACGTTTCCTACTGACCTGATGTGTAAGAAAAGGTTTGGCTATTGCCTAGTGAACAGAGATGCACATTCTGCGCCGTTCTTGTGTTCTGACAACTCTCTAACAAGTTTGACTTTTGCTCCTGTCAGGGTCCTGGGACTGGGTCAGATCAATACATGTAATCTGGAGCCTAGACCGAGCAGTCTAATTGGATTAGAGGGGAATGGCCCCATAAGACTGAGAGTTATCAGTCTTTGGCGAACTCTTCTTAAAGAGGAGAAATATCTGCACAGATAGAAAAAAAAAGGAGCGCTGAATAGAAAGGCGGCGGGTGGGGGGGGGTGAAAGGAGCCAGTCGATGGGGCAACAAGACGTTATTTTGTTTCTAAATATTGACGCGGCCCAGAGCGCCCACCAAATTGGCTGTGGTGAAAGACAGAGCGGCCCGGGCCAAGCAAACAAGGCCCGCTCTCTAGTGCATACACCAAGATCTACTCGATCCCTTCCCTCCATTGCTTCTACCCCTCTCCCCACGCCTATCATAACCCCCCCCCCCCCCGCTCCTCAACTTTCCATCTTAGATAACGTGGAAATAAAAGGCAAAGAAATATCAAATGGGAAAACTAGGGGATGGCTCGGGGCTGTGTGTGCGTGTTTGAGGCCTGTGTGTCTGTGTGTGCGTGTTTGAGGCCTGTGTGTCTGTGTGTTTAGAGAGAGAGACAGATTGGGTATGAGTACTAACGTTAACAGTCCATTTCAAATCCAATGATATGATCTAAGAATAATTACAGTACAATACATTGTATTGATCAAATACTGTATCATACAAACATTGTCTTGTTGAAATAAAGACTCGTACAAACTTTGTATTGCACAAATACAGTATAGAACAAACATGGTAATGAATAGTGTCACGGTATTGTACAGATACAGTACAGTATAGAACAAACATGGTAATGAATAGTGTCACGGTATTGTACAGATACAGTACAGTATAGAACAAACATGGTAATGAATAGTGTCACGGTATTGTACAGATACAGTACAGTATAGAACAAACATGGTAATGAATAGTGTCACGGTATTGTACAGATACAGTACAGTATAGAACAAACATGGTAATGAATAGTGTCACGGTATTGTACAGATACAGTACAGTATAGAACAAACATGGTAATGAATAGTGTCACGGTATTGTACAGATACAGTACAGTATAGAACAAACATGGTAATGAATAGTGTCACGGTATTGTACAGATAGTAAACATTCGAGTTATCTGCCCATCAAATGACTAATTTATTCAGCATTGACTCTTGTGTTGGCTGTGTGTGACGAGTGTGATGGGAAGATCTCGAGTGGGGGGGGGGGGAGAATTTAAATTCGGATAATTGTGTTGAATAAGAAAATAAAAGCTCGCGTGTAATTGGGCTCACAGACTAGAGAATTAAATCCAATCAATAATCACACGAACGAGTTCAGTCCCCTTTGAAAATGTTTATTTCAAGAAAATGTATTTCTAAATATTGCATCATTTATTTTAAGTTTTTTTTTATCCGCTACTTTGTTCTGTTAAATATTGACTTCAAGTGTGTTTTGTTTTCTCCAATGCCCGACTGTTGCCAAAATCTAATTTTGTTGGCTAGAGCAACATGCCAGAAATGTAAAAATAATGTTTATTTCTTTTTTAAGGTCAACATAATTTATTCCTTACATTTCTTTCCCCATCAAAATGTTTTTTTATGTTCTTTTCAGTATGGTGGAAGACTTTGACCTGACAGTCTTCAAGTTTAACAGCTATGGGCGAGAGTTTGTAAAAAGTCAAAACATGAGTCCAGATGCTTACATCCAGTTGGCTTTACAGCTTACATATTACAAGTAAGGGAGTAAAGGAAGAGTTTTGCCTTTAGAGCTGTGAGTTAGTCAGTTGTGTTCTCCAATAGTCTGGAACCTACATTCTATTTGTTGAGATCTCTATAGAAATGAAACTATTATTATTATCATACTTTATTACTTTAACATTACATTTGTATTCCAGAATTGATTTTTCTCAAATGATAAATATATAAATAATTTTTTTTTGTTCAGAATCCATGGAAGTTTAACCTCAACTTATGAGAGTGCCTCTGTCAGACGATATCGACAAGGTCGTGTAGATGTCATCCGAGCCAATTCTCCAGCAGCTTTGGCATGGGTCAAGGCCATGTTGGGCCAGACAGAAGCAACGGTAAGATTATGAACACTTTAGAATCTGTGAATCATAGTGAGGTATTTACTTTCAATATATTACATACTGCACTAAATTGATTTCATCATGAACAAAACATTTTCTACTTTCAGGAAGAAGAGAAGCTTCATTTACTGACTGAAGCAATCCAGTGGCAACAAGACTATATGTTGCAAGTAAGGAACTGACAGAACCACTGAGGAGTTTTTTATATTTCTGAATGATAAAGTTTTATAACAATTAAAGATTTTTCATAAATATATAATTTATACAAATAATTTTAAGTCATTTTCTGTTGTTTCAGACTATATTGGGTCATGGCATAGACCTTCACCTTCTGGGTTTGAGAGAAGCAGCAAATGAATTGGGAATTCCAACTCCAGAAGTTTTCAAAGATCCATCTTACAAAGAACTCAATACATTTAGAGTTTCTACTAGCCAGGTTGGTCTAAGCACTTAGTACATTTAAAGTTTCCACTAGCCACTTAGTACATTTAAAGTTTCCACTAGCCACTTAGTACATTTAAAGTTTCTACTAGCCACTTAGTACATTTAAAGTTTCCACTAGCCACTTAGTACATTTAAAGTTTCTACTAGCCACTTAGTACATTTAAAGTTTCTACTAGCCACTTAGTACATTTAAAGTTTCTACTAGCCACTTAGTACATTTAAAGTTTCTACTAGCCACTTAGTACATTTAAAGTTTCTACTAGCCACTTAGTACATTTAAAGTTTCTACTAGCCACTTAGTACATTTAAAGTTTCCACTAGCCACTTAGTACATTTAAAGTTTCTACTAGACATTACTCATCCAGACAAGATTAGGATAACCAATTCTCTTTAGTGAAGTGTAGATTATATAATTTTTTTTTTCAGTGACTACAGTTGAACATTTATTTCACTATATTCTCCAGGTGCCAACAGTGTCTGATTATTGGATGGGCTATGGTGCTGTTGTTCCAGATGGCTATGGTTGTTGTTATAACCCAAAACCTGACCATATCTACTTCAGTGTTGCTACATTCAATTCCTGCATAGACACATCGTCAGAAATGTTTGCACACTCTCTAGAGTCAAGTCTCCTCCAGATGGCAGAACTATGTCGTTATGAACCAGAACAGCTGTCCAGAAGATAATAATACCCCCCCCCCCCCAACTCAGCCTAGTCGGACATTCACAATTTCAACTGTTAGATTGATATTTCTTATTTATTACTATGCAGCCTTGAACAAATATTTGGATAATTGAATTTACTAGTGCTAACTGTAGTTTACACAAAGTCAATGTTTTCTGCCTTATTCTACCATGAAGGATAAATGGGTGACAGAAAGTCTCAAAAGCAATAGATCAACATTTCCAAGTCACTCTAGGAGCAATAAGAACACTAACTGTGACACTCCTAGGAAATGTGTTCTGAAATTATTGAAGAGTTGTCTCTCCTGTTACTTATCTCAATTGGTTGTTTACTTTACATAGTGATATGTTTAGTTATGTGATTCTATCTCTGTACATTGATCATTATTATTTATAAATCTCTATATTTAAAAGAAGCTCATTGTATCATTGTAATGTGATGTCTGGGACCAGTAGTTTCCATCAGGAAAATGTATTTCAGTTGCCTTTATATCTAGACAAGTTTTCCATTTTTCTCAATATTTTAAATCATTGGGACATGGCTTTCCATCAGAGTTTCCTTCATTAAATTAGTTTAAACAATAATGATTTTTTTTTTAAATTAAATTAAAGAGAAAGAAAATTAAAAATTAAATTTAAAAATTTCAAAAATTAAAAAAAAGTTTTCTGTTAGACCATATGAAAATGAGGAAAAACTAAGAAATAACATTGAACTAGCTGCTAATGACTTGTATAATATACAAAATGACATGTCTCTGTGCAAATACATTAAATTTACATTTATACACTTCACTTACACTGACTTCTGTAGTCTGTACTATGAACTGTTACTTACATTCATCTATCCATTAACTTACAATGTGTTCATGTGTTAACTTTTCAGTCTGCATTCTTTGAATGGAAATGTTGTCAGACTTTCTATCTTGATGTGATATGGAGCTAAGTTTGTGTTGGTTGGCATTGACACTTTATCTATGTGTGCAATATGTAAATAGATCTCTCACAGTTTTGTATTAGTGCTTTTCCTATATAACAGACACATGAAGCAATTTAAATGTACACATGTCTTAGCTAGTGTTACCTCCATTGGAGTTAAGTAGTATTTTTTAAAAGCTAAAACAAAAAATGTTTCTGAATTTTTTGAAATGTGTGTTGTTATTAAATGTTTGACTGTAACATTTAGAACTAGTAGCAATTTAAATGTATAGTGTAAATATTTTGTTTATCTTTACTGCGTTGCACATATGACACATTCCAGTTGAGGTCAGTAATACAAGGGATGTGTCAAACAAGTCATTTTGGAATTTGTAAATGAGCTTTTTTTTCTTTCACTTTTTCTCCTATGCCAAAGATAGATATTCATTGTGACATTAACAGAGAGCTTCTGAGTAAACAAAAGTAGGGGCTTGAAAAGAACATTATTTTCAAACATAAATATATAACAAAAAATACTTATTGCTATCAACATTGTTTTGATTTGATGTCAGTAGAATGTTTGAAGAAATGTTCTGTTAAAAAACATTTGATATTTATTTTAGTTCGCCCTGGATGTTCATACTAATTAATGCTTGTTTGTGTGAATATAAAATCTGTGATATAGATTCAATGTACATTTATTGTGTAAATACTGAACATCTATTTATTGTGACTATTTAATATTGAAGTCAAAAGAAGACTGTATCTATTGGTGGCACTGACTTGATCAATGAGTTGCCCAGTCTATCACAATGGTCCTGATCTAGTTGATTTGAAATAACATACAATGAAAACTGCAGTCATTTATATGTATTTATTCATATAATGTTTTTTACTAAGTTTTTCTATGATGGTTTCTATGATACCACCTTCGCACTTATTCAAGTTTATTGTTTCATTTAGTTGTCACTGTCAGTTCATGAAGTTCATCTTTTTATTTGACTGCCAGAAGTGTGTTCACGCCAAACAACATTTAAAAATATTCTGTCAATAATTTCTTTCAGTCCTAATTGTTTGGATGGATGTTTTTGAAAGGTACAAATCAAAACAAAACTTAGTGAGACTAGGAACTCTCAAGTCCTATATAACTTCATGACCTCAATTAATTGACCTGTCAGAGTGCCACTAAAGGTCAGAGCTGGCTGTGAGACACACTAGCTTTTTAGTAGAATCTCCTAATGACAACATGCAGTCTGTGTGCTTTTAATATAGACTTATAGACCAGTAAACTTTTTTCATTGTCTAGTGATATATCAATGAGCACAGAGATCATAAAAGTTAAAATCCTCCCTTCCCTCTATTTCACTTTGTCAGAAATGTTTATTTACAAATAGTTTACATGCAGTTTGTGGGAGAGCTGACTAGAAGGACATTTCATGTTAGAACTGACTAGAAGGACATTTTATGTTAGAACTGACTAGAAGGACATTTCATGTTAGAACTGACTAGAAGGACATTTCATGTTAGAACTGACTAGAAGGACATTTCATGTTAGAACTGAATAGGACATTTCGTGTTAGAACTGACTAGAAGGACATTTCATGTTAGAACTGACTAGAAGGACATTTCATGTTAGAACTGAATAGGACATTTCATGTTAGAACTGACTAGAAGGACATTTCATGTTAGAACTGAATAGGACATTTCATGTTAGAACTGACTAGAAGGACATTTCATGTTAGAACTGACTAGATCTATTTCGATGTGTAGTATTATAACTGGGTGAAAGGCAAGTCCAGCAGTGTGTGACTAATATTAGGCCTATACGTGGAAAAACTCACATAGAACTCTGTTTAAGTATGTTGTTACTAATATGACCATTTTTTAATATTGGCTTTGTTATCATTGTAATGCCATAAGCAGTCGAATATTAGAACTATAGTCAATCATCTGTTAGGAAAATGTTGGTATTAGAAAATAAAATCAAAGTTTAACAAAGAACTGGTCTTCACTTTGTAGTCGATGTACTGGTTGATTCTTTTCGTTGCATGTCCTGCTCATTGTGTAGGCCTATGTCCTGCTCATTGTGCATGTCCTGATCATTGTGTAGGCCTATGTCCTGCTTATTGTGTAGGCCTATGTCCTGCTCATTGTGTAGGCCTATGTCCTGCTCATTGTGTGTGTCCTGCTCTATAACTCTTAGCCGTTCATTGCCTATTTGTTAATATTGTGTAAATTAATTGTGCTGTGTAATTTATGTATAATTTGTATGTCTCTTTTGTTGTTGTTGTTAGTTTGACTTGTACAAGTGTCTCCGTTATGTTTCAATGCATGTTCAAATGTGAAGTATTACTACGTTTATAATAAGATGTCTAGTTGAAATCGCAACATTTATACCAAAAGATAACAGAAACGCAGAGGGGAAACACCTTTAAAATTAGGAGGCTTTGGGTCAGGTGCATGGCATCCCTTCACCCCTTTTCCTTTTAAAGAAACAACGCATAGTAATAACAAAAATTGAAAGAATGTAGCCAACTTAATAATAAATGTATAGTAATACTAAGTCAAACTAGATAGAACATACTATGAAAAAAAATGTCCAGTGCCAATATTTTGGACCAAGACACTAACTATTAGTGTTCTGATGCTTACCAGTGGTTCAGTTTTATGCTTTTTGCTTTTCGGTTATGTTATGCAAATAGTTGACACGTGATAAATATACCTTGTCAGTGGCAAATGTAAGCTCCGATTGAAACGCCAACCAAAACAAGCCACACGACCCCGCCCATTTAATGTAGAGAAGCTTAAAGACGGCAATACTGCAGCACAGTTCCAATTGAAACTAACGAACCGCTTTGAGGCTCTTGCAGATATATTGACCCTTGAAGAAGAGTGGGCCAACTTCAAAGATACCACTATTGGGTGCGCGGAAGAAGTTATCGGAAGGAGGCGAGGTTCATACAAGGAACGGTGGATACAAGACAGAACATGGAAATTGATAGATGAGAGGAAAGAGGCCAAACGTAGACGAGATCAGAAAAATGAAACACAGGATCGCAGCCTAGCGGAAGAAGCCTATAGGGAAGCAGATCTGAAAGTAAAGAGAAGCTGTCGGCAAGATAAACGGGACTGGATTGAGCAGAAGGGACAAGAGGCACAAGCAGCTGCAAGCAGAAATGACACAAAAACCCTCCATCGTATTGTCCGAGATCTCACTGGAGCAAAGAGTGGACATGGGGCACCAATAAAAGACAAGCAAGGCAAACTTTGTTAACGAAAGAAGAACAGGATGCAAGATGGGTAGAGCACTTTAAAGAGACCCTTAACCAACTGTCGCCAGACCTAACTTACATATTCAAGGACCCCTCTCCAGACAATGATCTCAAGGTCAAGACAGACCCAATAACTGCTGAGGAGGTTACCATGGCCATAGCAGTGCTAAAGAATAACAAAGCACCAGGACTAGACATGATATCAGCAGAAATGCTAAAATATGGGGGACAGTGCATTGTTAACAGAATGACTGATCTCTTAAATCTCTGTTGGCGAACTTCAAAAGTCCCAGAGCACTAGCAAAAGGGAGTGATTGTAAAGCTTCCAAAAAAGGGCAACTTGGCAGACTGCAACAACTGGAGGGGCATTACTCTCCTCTCTGTTCCAGGCAAAGTTTTCAGCACTGTTTTGTTGAGACGGCTTCAACAGTCTGTAGATGAAAGGCTCAGAGAAGAACAAGCAGGTTTCCGAAGAGGCAGATCATGTACAGAGCAGATTTTCGTTTTACGAAATATCATAGAA
Source organism: Biomphalaria glabrata (assembly GCF_947242115.1). Classification (NCBI taxonomy): domain Eukaryota; kingdom Metazoa; phylum Mollusca; class Gastropoda; family Planorbidae; genus Biomphalaria; species Biomphalaria glabrata. The sequence goes on from NC_074712.1 coordinate 26,478,506, forward strand.
CAAAGTCTTGAGTACCAACAACGGCTAACGATCAGTTTTGTGGACTTCAAAAAAGCGTTTGACAGTGTCCACCGAGAATCACTATGGAAAATAGTTAGAGAATACGGTATCCCAGAAAAATTCGTCCAGATCCTACGACACCTTTACAGTCAGTCTAGTTGCTGCATTAAAACAGAAGAGGGAACAACAGAGTTTTTTACAATCGAGACAGGTGTGAGACAGGGGTGCATCTTATCTCCCTTCCTTTTCCTCCTAGCCATCGACTACATAATGAGGAGAGCAATGAACCAGACTGCCTTTGGTATTCCATGGCATGAACAACTCCGATTGACGGACTTGGACTTTGCTGATGATGTTGCACTACTCGGGGCTACAAATAAATGCATTCAAGAAATGACGGAGAGCCTAGACAGAGAGGCACCCAAAATTGGCCTCCGCATAAACTTGGATAAGACTAAAATTATGCGAGTTGGATATAAGGCAAAGGTTGTCCCCGTCAGACTTGGCGAGTCAAAGCTTGAAGAGCTGGACAAGTTCACGTACCTTGGCAGCATCATAACAAATGATGGAGATGCTTACCATGATGTAGCATGTCGAATAGGAAAGGCAGGGAGCATTTTCCAAAGGCTGCAGCCTATTTGGACTAGCCCAGCCATTGGACTCAAGACAAAAATACACCTTCTCAACACAATCGTCATTCCAACTGCTACATATGCATGTGAGACGTGGAAGTCATCTGTCAAAATTGAGAAAAGACTAAATGTGGCTCAACAGAGATGGCTGAGACGGATTTTGGGAGTCAGTTACACAGACCGGATCTCAAACAAGGAAATCCTATGCCGAACTGGGAGTCGAACACTTAGTGAGGTTGTGACTGAGCGTCGCATGAGGTTTGCGGGACATGTTCTACGTCAAAATGAATTACGCACACCAAGAGTTGCGATAACATGGAAGCCAAAAATAGAAAAGCGCAAACAGGGACGTCCTCGTATTACCTGGCGACACACCTTCATGGAGGACCTCAGAACAGTGGACACCAGGTGGAAGGAGGCTTCAGACATTGCCAGTGACAGATCATTATGAAGACAGCTTGCCGCCCAATGCGCCGAACGGCGCGGGAGGACCTAAGTCTAAGTAAGTAAATATACATTTCAAGCCATCGAACATGTTTACAGCTTGGAAGCAGAAAGAAGAATCTTTCCTAAGACACACAATTTATTATCTTTACATGTTTACAACACAGAAAAGAACGATGGAACTATCTATTGCAACGAATATTTCCTTGCATACAGCATAGACTATAGCTTACAGTGCCTGATTATACAATGTTTTCATCCACACTTGACATTTAGTAGCTATAAATGATGACAATGTGGACAATTTATGACCTTGAACTTGTAACCCTGATGTCTTTTCTTTTAAAACCAAGGCCGCTAAACAAGAGTTCAGCTATCTGAAGACCCTAAGTAGTAGGAATTTTCACGGGCTCAAGATAACAGTATTGCCCAGACTAAGCTTCAGAACATGCAGTGACTAGAGCAAAGTTCTCAGGCCTCTCTGTGACTTGAAGCAACATTCCTTAGACAATTGGACAAGAATGAATAGAGTCTGCAATATGAAGTTTCTTGTTAACTTCCCTTTTAGTTTAGTCTATACACATTGTTTCCCTCCCTTCCTCAACACTTATAGTTCTTATCTTATCTTATAGAATACAGACGTTACTTCAAAAAAAGAAGATGATTACATCCTACGCGTCATGCATTTAATTATGCATATTAACCAATGACCCAAATTCTGCCAAGTCACTGGTTTGCCTGGCTTGCTCAGGCAGCACATTCCATGCTCTAATAGAGCTAGGGAAGAAGGAGCATTTGTACAAATTTGTCCTAGCATATGGAACAAGGAATGTGACTTTATCTTCTTATCTTATCTTATATGATACAGACGTTACTTCAAAAAAGAAGATGATTACGTCCTACGCGTCATGCATTTAGTCATGCATGTTAACCAATGACTTAAATTCTGCCAAGTCACTGGTTTTCCTGGCTAGCTCAGGCAACCCATTCCATGCTCTAATAGCACTAGGGAAGAAGGAGTGTTTGTACAAATTTGTCCTAGCATATGGGACGAGGAATGTGCCTTTATCTTTGTGTCTTTCAGAGTATTTTATTAGATATCGATGTTATATTTGAAGATTATGGTTCAGTGTTTTATGTATAATTGCTACTTTACTTTTTTAAAGTCTTCTATTCTGAAGGCAATTTATGGTGCATCACTCTGTCTAACTTTGTGTCCCAAGAAGAACAGCAAAGCTGATGGTAAAATAATATAGAATATTCTAAGAATATTAATCCATTTTTTACACCATTTGTTATCTAAGGGACATAATATGTAAAATGAAAATGCGAAAAACATTTGAAGTTATAGAACCTGTTTATTTATTTTTCAGTTCAGAGATTTTGAATCATTAAGTATGTCTACAATATTGCCTAAGAAATTAATTTCAGCTCTCACATAATTATGTATTAACAAACAAATAGACTTTTGACTAGGAGGAATGGAGAACCTTTGGTCATCGTCGTGTGCGTGCGTGCAAGTGTGTGTGTGTGTGTGAGAGAGAGAGAGATAGAAAGAGAGAGAGAGAGAGAGAGAGAGAGAGAAAGAGTATATGACATATGTGAATGCTGTTCGTATTTGCGTCTATATTGTTATTATTTTAGTAGTAATGGTGATTGTAGTCAGACTGAATGTCCATATGTTTGGACCAATCAAATTATCTTCTCTTGGTTGTGCTCGTTGTCAGGGAGGAAGTAAACACTGAACCCTAGTTTCTCAATGTCAAGACATGAGCATAGCTTGTTTAGCTCCGACATTGTCAACACTCTGTCAAGATTTCAAACCTCTGCTTTTCACATCTCTGAGTCCTACTTACTCCTGCATACCGAGCATCGTTTGACACAAGTGCTGAACATTGAACATTGCTTAGTTTCTGGTTTATAAACTATACAAACACAACGCTGCCCATATCTAGAGTCTAGAATACCTTTAGTTGTCACAAAGTTTCTCTCTCAGTAAACCATGACATATAGAGACAACTAATGAAGTTTTCTTTTCTTCTTCAAGACAAATTTAACGTTGGAGAAAGACCTTAATTTTTGGTAAACACATCTAGATCTTGATTTAGTATAGCTTATAATAGCTATAATACAAATAATAATAAAATAATAATAATAATAAGGCTTGTTTTCGAGTACGAAGATTAATGAGAAATGCGTATTTCCCCTGGCTACGCAGTCCCAGTTGTGACCTACATATTTTGCCAAGTCATGAGCAGACATAATGATATTCCGCCGGTAGTCGATTTAGACTTTCTTTTCGCTGAATCTACGTCTGTCCTCGACCTCAGCAGGGGGTTTTCTTTTGGTCTCAAAAGTGTATTCCGTGGCTTTTGTAAGTGACATTCAGCTGTCACGTTCTGAGGCCGTCTGCAACCAGCAAGTAGGCGCTTAATCTGGTCTTTAAAGCGTTTCCGCGGGGCACTACTATTACGTCGACCACCTTTCAGCTCACAAAAAAAAAAAAAAAAGCAAACGTATGCCACAATAAGTATAGCTCTCCTTCCGAGACATTGCTATTATTGGTATTAATATAAGTATAGCTCTCCTTCCGAGACATTGCTATTATTGGTATTAATATAAGTATAGCTCTCCTTCCGAGACATTGCTATTATTGGTATTAATATAAGTATAGCTCTCCTTCCGAGACATTGCTATTATTGGTATTAATATAAGTATAGCTCTCCTTCCGAGACATTGCTATTATTGGTATTAATATAAGTATAGCTCTCCTTCCGAGACATTGCTATTATTGGTATTAATATAAGTATAGCTCTCCTTCCGAGACATTGCTATTATTGGTATTAATATAAGTATAGCTCTCCTTCCGAGACATTGCTATTATTGGTATTAATATAAGTATAGCTCTCCTTCCGAGACATTGCTATTATTGGCATTATTATCATTATAGCTATACCATAAATTATGATAAATCTTGAATAATTTAGATTTTCTATCTAGAATTATTGTAGGCTAGATCTAAATAGGCCTACTTTAGTTCTCGATCTAAATCAAGAATTCTATATCTAGATTAAGTAATGTCTATCTACTCCATATCTAAATCAAGATATCTTATAATATATATATAGAGAGAGAATCTATGTTATCATTAAGATATTCAACAGTCTGTAGGATTTTCTCTTAAGTCTAAATCTCTGTAGAATGTCCTAATGGTCGAGGTTGCGCCCTATTATGACAACTTTGGGTAAACTAATATATCAATCTATTACTTTATGAGCATACGTTATATTGTATCATATCAGAAGGCAGGTTATATTTTATTCGTTTAAATCCAGACTTATCGCAAAAAGCAATGTATTACTAAAAATGTCTTTCTAGACTTGAGAAGAATTTAAAACATTCGCTAAGTTCCAATGTTTCTATCATACAGTTACAAGTAACATTAAAAAGGTGCAAAGAAAATGGCGGAGATCCTTCAAGCGATGCGAACATTCGCAATGTTGCATGAGTCTGAGACCAACATTGAGGAGGGACAACAGAAAGAATTCCTCCGTGGAACATTCAGCATCATGCAGTTTGATGAAAACAGTAAGGAACAGATAGATGAGCTCAAGGTAAGAAATTCAAAGTTAGGTACAGAAAGATGAGCTCAAGGTAAGAAATTCAAAGTTAGGTACAGATAGATGAGCTCAAGGTAAGAAATTCAAAGTTAGGTACAGAAAGATGAGCTGAAAGTAAGAAATTCAAAGTTAGGTACAGAAAGATGAGCTCAAGGTAAGAAATTCAAAGTTAGGTACAGAAAGATGAGCTGAAAGTAAGAAATTCAAAGTTAGGTACAGAAAGATGAGCTCAAGGTAAGAAATTCAAAGTTAGGTACAGAAAGATGAGCTCAAGGTAAGAAATTCAAAGTTAGGTACAGAAAGATGAGCTGAAAGTAAGAAATTCAAAGTTAGGTACAGATAGATGAGCTCAAGGTAAGAAATTCAAAGTTAGGTACAGAAAGATGAGCTGAAAGTAAGAAATTCAAAGTTAGGTACAGAAAGATGAGCTCAAGGTAAGAAATTCAAAGTTAGGTACAGAAAGATGAGCTGAAAGTAAGAAATTCAAAGTTAGGTACAGAAAGATGAGCTCAAGGTAAGAAATTCAAAGTTAGGTACAGAAAGATGAGCAGAAAGTAAGAAATTCAAAGTTAGGTACAGAAAGATGAGCTCAAGGTAAGAAATTCAAAGTTAGGTACAGAAAGATGAGCTCAAGGTAAGAAATTCAAAGTTAGGTACAGATAGATGAGCTCAAGGTAAGAAATTCAAAGTTAGGTACAGAAAGATGAGCTCAAGGTAAGAAATTCAAAGTTAGGTACAGATAGATGAGCTCAAGGTAAGAAATTCAAAGTTAGGTACAGATAGATGAGCTGAAAGTAAGAAATTCAAAGTTAGGTACAGATAGATGAGCTCAAGGTAAGAAATTCAAAGTTAGGTACAGATAGATGAGCTCAAGGTAAGAAATTCAAAGTTAGGTACAGATAGATGAGCTCAAGGTAAGAAATTCAAAGTTAGGTACAGAAAGATGAGCTCAAGGTAAGAAATTCAAAGTTAGGTACAGAAAGATGAGCTCAATGTAAGAAATTCAAAGTTAGGTACAGAAAGATGAGCTCAAGGTAAGAAATTCAAAGTTAGGTACAGAAAGATGAGCTCAAGGTAAGAAATTCAAAGTTAGGTACAGAAAGATGAGCTCAAGGTAAGAAATTCAAAGTTAGGTACAGAAAGATGAGCTCAAGGTAAGAAATTCAAAGTTAGGTACAGAAAGATGAGCTGAAAGTAAGAAATTCAAAGTTAGGTACAGAAAGATGAGCTCAAGGTAAGAAATTCAAAGTTAGGTACAGAAAGATGAGCTGAAAGTAAGAAATTCAAAGTTAGGTACAGAAAGATGAGCTCAAGGTAAGAAATTCAAAGTTAGGTACAGAAAGATGAGCTCAAGGTAAGAAATTCAAAGTTAGGTACAGAAAGATGAGCTCAAGGTAAGAAATTCAAAGTTAGGTACAGAAAGATGAGCTCAAGGTAAGAAATTCAAAGTTAGGTACAGAAAGATGAGCTCAAGGTAAGAAATTCAAAGTTAGGTACAGAAAGATGAGCTGAAAGTAAGAAATTCAAAGTTAGGAACAAATACATGAACTCAAGGTAGGAAGTTCAAAGCTAAATTTGTTTCTTGGCAATCTTTTGACAATCGTGTGGTATGCGCGCTGGACTGTCGTTCGGTCATCTCGATGTTACCGGGTTCATACTCTCCGCCCCGCAGCCATCATCCGTCATCCTACGGGAGGTTTGAACTAGGAAGTCGATTATCTTGAACTCTGTTGGAGCATCCGAAACATGCAAAACAGTTTTAAAACATTTTATTTGTACAAAATTCAATGTTTAACTTTGGAAACTAGTTCGTTTCACTGTTACACTTCGTATCTTTTAGACTAGTTAGTTTCAGACCTACGATCAGAAATAAAGGTTAGAACTATAAGGTTAGAACTTAGATCTATAAGGTTAGAACTTAGAACTATAAGGTTAGAACTATAAGGTTAGAGCTTACAACTATAAGGTTAGAGCTTACAACTATAAGGTTAGAGCTTACAACTATAAGGTTAGAACTTACAACTATAAGGTTAGAGCTTACAACTATAAGGTTAGAGCTTACAACTATAAGGTTAGAGCTTACAACTATAAGGTTAGAGCTTACAACTATAATGTTAGAACTTACAACTATAAGGTTAGAGCTTACAACTATAAGGTTAGAGCTTACAACTATAAGGTTAGAGCTTACAACTATAAGGTTAGAGCTTACAACAATAATGTTAGAACTTACAACTATAAGGTTAGAGCTTACAACTATAAGGTTAGAGCTTACAACTATAAGGTTAGAGCTTACAACTATAATGTTAGAACTTACAACTATAAGGTTAGAACTATAAGGTTAGAACTAGAACAGCGCTGGACGGAGAGTTCTACCCAACCCTCGATTCTGTCGCTCGCCAACGTACACTTTATGAGTTCTAAGTGCAAGATGTGATTACAATGTGGCCACACACACTAAACTTCATTATCAGAACATTTAGAATGATATATGTGTACCTGAGTGGCTTAATCACGTTATCTGCGTCTTAGAGATGCTTACTATCCGAGAAGTCATTTCGTGTAGATGTGTCGACTCACCCCCATCCCTCCACCCCCCCAACCCAAAAAAAAAAGTACATCCCCCCCCCTTCCACAAAATAAAAAGTACATCTCAAGGAACCTTTCAGTACTCTTTCTTAAGGTTTTGGGCTCGCTCCCCATGGGACTGTGACAGAAGACCCAATACTTTAATAAAAGTTTTAAATCATTAGAATTTATGATTAAATGTTTAATTTCAGGCTAAATTTATGAGGTACAGGAAAGAACTAGGAGGGCTTGACATTGAAGAGTTCAAGGCTGCACTTAGACCGTTGACTTCCAAAGGTATCAGTCTGAATCAGATATTGACGACCTTTCGAAAAATGGATCCATGTGACGAAGAAGCCCTAACATGGAACGACTTCATGAACTTTGCCATAGAGGTCAGTACTTTGATAAGTCCATGAATTTAGAGAAGTATGTAGGTTACTTCACACTGGGCTATATGGCGCTTACCTAATGGAAACGTAAAGGTAGGCCATTCTTTGACACTCAAAATGGTGATCTTTTATCAGAAGATCGTGTCTACTTTGTGTCACCCCTGATGTAGACAGCCAATAGGATTGTTTTACATTTGTGTCTTTGTCATTGTGTACACAGCCAATAGAATTGCTTCACACATGTGACTTCATTCAATGAAATACAAACGTTCTTTTATTACGTTCCTAACCCAAGAGAGTGCCCTTCTGCTATCAAGTTCTAACAAATGTTTAAATAGTTGTCTTCTTAAAATTCCGTATTTGATCTTAAGAAATAAATTATAATACAGAACGTGCGCCGTCACGTGATCTGTAGTCAAATGGAAACAAAAGAAAAGGCAGAGAAGGGAAACTTGTAAGAAAATTCAACGACTGAACTTATTATTATTGTAAACAAGATTTCTTGAGATCAAAGATAGTGTTTTGTTTGAATATTTGGTTGTTATATAACACGTTGAGAGAGTTTGAGTCTAAACAAAACTCCAACGTGATCCCCAGGAGCACAACAAAAGAATGTCGATGCTAGCCACCAAGGACGAGATGCCCTTTGGACCAGATGTCATGCAGATGAAACATAATCATAGGGACCCCATTGTAAGGATCGCATTTATGCCCACAGTTGACCCCATCACAAAACTATTGGACTTCAGTTTCGGTAAGATCATAAAGACAATGTGACCTTTCAGTTCCAATGTAGGCGTTAAGAGGCTGTCCCTCACTTAAATAAGCCATGTCTTGTCGTTGCAACACATTTAGTGCAGCCACCAAGATACGTTCACTGTCGTCACTGTCACTGCAGTCAATTTACTAAGTCAAAAAACGACTTCAGATTGGAACTGAGCTGCCTTATAAGAGATTGGAACTGAGCTGCCTTATAAGAGATTGGAACTGAATATCTATTTCTTGTTTTTTTATCATTATGTCACAGTCACTAATACACACAATTGAAGCAAGCGCGGTGGCTGAGAGGTAAAACGCTTGGTTTCCAATACGAGGTTCTGGGTTCGAATCCTGGTGAAGACTGAGATATTTGATTTCGGGATCTTTGGGTGCCTCTGAGTCCAGCCAGCTCTAATGGGTAACTGACATTAATTGGGGGATATGACACCCTCGTTTAGACGCAGATGATCTTTACATCGACTGACCTCTACATGGCAAGGTCTGAAACTGAAAGCGGGAACTATACTTTTCTTGTATGTATGTAGTGAATGTATGTAGTGAATGTATGTAGTGAATGTATGTAGTGAATGTATGTATTGAATGTATGTATTGAATGTATGTATTGAATGTATGTAGTGAATGTATGTAGTGAATGTATGTATTGAATGTATGTAGTGAATGTATGTAGTGAATGTATGTAGTGAATGTATGTAGTGAATGTATGTATTGAATGTATGTATTGAATGTATGTAGTGAATGTATGTATTGAATGTATGTATTGAATGTATGTATTGAATGTATGTATTGAATGTATGTAGTGAATGTATGTAGTGAATGTATGTATTGAATGTATGTATTGAATGTATGTAGTGAATGTATGTAGTGAATGTATGTAGTGAATGTATGTATTGAATGTATGTATTGAATGTATGTAGTGAATGTATGTAGTGAATGTATGTATCGAATGTATTTATTGAATGTCATACAAATCAAATGTAAACACAATGCATCTTTTCTTTTTATGTAAGCCTGAAAAATGTAGATCATAAAATATATATTAGTTGATTAGTGCATCTCGTAAAAATAAACCAAAATAAACAAACCCCAAATTTACGCGCCAAATTTAATCTTAATATCTAACAGTATACAAACTGTTCTTAAATATGCATACATCACTTCCAATAATGGATAGATAATAATATAGATTATAATAGATACCAAAATGCTATTATTAGCAATAATTATAAAAAGGAGAGAGGACTCATACATGATAATAGTTTCCCCTCTACCGGCCCCCGACGGAAACATGACGTTTTAAAACAGAATAGCTAAATATGGTGACAGCGTCTATGTAATTGCGCATGAATTTAAAATAATTGTTGAAAGAATATGTTTTGGTAAATTTAGAATTTTTAAGTAGAAGATTAACAATTGAGATGAGTTCTGAAACCAAATACTTTTTTCTAGTCGCCTTTTCCCAATGTTTCCTCGATCTGAGAATTATCTATTGTATAAAAAAACTTTGAGACTATAACTCACAATTGTATACTTTAATCCTAAAATACAAAAAAATACATTGGCATTGAATTGGTCTACCTGATTTCTTCTCCGTCTTCCAAAGTTTTGTGTTCTTTAACAAAACAAGATACAAACAAAATTTATAATCTTATATTTGATTTTTTTTTACCTATTATTTTTCGAAAGATTTTTTTTCGGCGGCGCGCGACCCTCAAAGCCATAATCAAAGCCTGTGGAGTATCTTTTCTTTCAAGGAACTCGTCTGTTATATTTGTAGGGTCTATACATTTACATTATAATTTATAAAAGTAAAAACATTCAAAACAGTCGAATATCTAAACAGCGTTTCACCATCGTTCTGTTGGCGTCTTAGTCTGACCAAAACAAGCCTAATACAAGAGGTCTCACTTAACATAAACATAATATTACGATAAATATGCGTAATAAAGATATACTTATCCTAATTGTATCACGATTGTCACTCACACTTCAGTATCGCCCATTGCCCCCAGGTACTTTATTGTACTAAATTTGACATGCCTTTTTAAATAGGATGAATAATGAGCTGTGGATGTCAGGAGAATACTTCAGTGGCGTCACTATGATGGGTGTTAACCGGTGCGGTTTGCTCAGGGTGTCACCCCCGGCCACCCCTTTTTTAAAAATCCTTTTTTTTTCGTTTTTTTTGTTTGTTGTTGCGCTGTACTACATCTAGTTTAGAATGACCTACACTATTTGTTTGTTGTTGCGCTGTACTACATCTAGTTTAGAATGACCTACACTATTTGTTGGTTGTTGCGCTGTACTACATCTAGTTTAGAATGACCTACACTATTTGTTGGTTGTTGCGGTGTACTACATCTAGTTTAGAATGACCTACACTATTTGTTGGTTGTTGCGCTGTACTACATCTAGTTTAGAATGACCTACACTATTTACACAATTATTGCAAAGTTCTGGGTCCGCTAGTGGCTATCTTTCGACCACTCCATGCTGTGTAATTATCAAATCTGCAGGTGTTTTCATTGTGCTTTTTAAAAACTCCATTTATAAGTAGCACGTTTATGAGACTTAGACAATGACCATAGTTGTGACTGTTGCTCTTGTCTGGATATGTTGTCAACTGTCTCCTTCTGTCTGAAGGCAAGTACATGATATTAAGTCGTGAAGGTTTAATGTCTGTGTGGTCCATGAAGATGAAGCCAATCAACTACAACAATCTGGTGCCCAGGAACACAACGGAGAGTGGATGGTACATTGACATGATCTGCATGTACCACAACGGCTTCATCTGTGCGGCCACAACGGCCAGAGATCTTATATTTTATGATTACACCCGGGCAGGCTGGTCCAGGAAGTAAGTAATAGGACGTAATTATATAGGAATTAAGTACCCGGGCAGGCTGGTCCAGAAAGTAAGTACCCGGGCAGGCTGGTCCAGAAAGTAAGTACCCGGGCAGGCTGATCCGGGAAGTAAGTACCCGGGCAGGCTGATCCGGGAAGTAAGTACCCGGACAGGCTGGTCCAGGAAGTAAGTACCCGGGCAGGCTGATCCGGGAAGTAAGTACCCGGACAGGCTAGTCCAGGAAGTAAGTACCCGGACAGGCTGGTCCAGGAATTAAGTACCCGGACAGGCTGGTCCAGGAATTAAGTACCCGGACAGGCTGGTCAGGAAGTAAGTACCCGGGCAGGCTGGTCCAGGAATTAAGTACCCGGACAGGCTGGTCCAGGAATTAAGTACCCGGACAGGCTGGTCCAGGAATTAAGTACCCGGACAGGCTGATCCGGGAAGTAAGTACCCGGACAGGCTGGTCCAGGAAGTAAGAACCCGGACAGGCTGATCCAGGAATTAAGTACCCGGACAGGCTGATCCAGGAAGTAAGTACCCGGACAGGCTGGTCCAGGAATTAAGTACCCGGACAGGCTGATCCAGGAATTAAGTACCCGGACAGGCTGATCCAGGAAGTAAGTACCCGGACAGGCTGGTCCAGGAATTAAGTACCCGGACAGGCTGGTCCAGGAAGTAAGTACCCGGAAAGGCTGGTCCAGGAAGTAAGTACCCGGACAGGCTGGTCCAGGAATTAAGTACCCGGACAGGCTGGTCCGGGAAGTAAGTACCCGGGCAGGCTGGTCCAGGAAGTAAGTACCCGGGCAGACTGGTCCAGGAAGTAAGTATCCGGGCAGGCTGATCCGGGAAGTAAGTAATAGGACGCGAGTTACATATGAATTAAGTTCGACAAAAAGTAAGATAGATTTGATGTCAATGGCACTGGAAAGTTAGACTCTAGTATGTTAGAATGGAAGTAAATTATATTGGAAAGTTAAACTGAACGTAAGTTAAACTGTATGCAAGATACATTAGAATCTAAAGTTTAACTCAAAGTAAGACTAGAGAATTAGATTGAAAGAATTAGATTGAAAGATGTAGGTTAAAGTAATAGAATCCAACTTGGCCCAGACTTGTGCAACGTGTCCATGGACTAACACATTGACCACGTTTGGACTGCAGGTATTGGTTGAAAAAACTGTCTCACTCCCCAACCTGTATGTGCTACTGGGCAGGCATGGCCCAAGAACAAATAGCTGTCCTTCTATGGGGAGACACATCTGGAACAGTTCGAATGATTGAATTTGATCTATCTCAGCGACTACCAATGTTTGGAATACCTGTGAAAGAAGGTGAGATTCTAACGTTTCGTGACAGCTGTTGGACTTATTTCAACTTTAAGGCCTTTTAGTTCATGTTCACGTTATTCAAGTTTGAAAGAGTCGTCACACTTTTTTTTTTCGTCATAGTGTTGTTTTTTTAGCGGCCCCCGAAAGGTGAAAAGTGAAAATCCGACATCATAATATTTTAGTCCATTCAAAGTTCTGATGCAACGTTACTTTGTTCTTTTCTAAAAGCGAAAAAACTAATTTTCTAAATCCCTTCTGGAAGCAGTTGTTTTTTTTTTCATAAAAGTACACACTTTTACAACTATTCACTATTTATAGTGACAAACACGACATGCTCCTTAGTAGGGGATATAACTATATATCATATTTATAACACATTTATGCAAACGGTTTTAGATTTTTATCAAAAAATGTTTTCTATTACATTTGTATTGCTAAGTTAATAAATAAGTTCTGTTATACTAACTACTACATTTAGACATTTTTAAGAGAAAAAATCTATTTAGTATACATATAAGTTGGACATAATTTAAAACAACAATTAATAAGTAGTTTCTCATATTATCGCGTGAACTGTAGCGCTGCCTCAAAACGATAGCACACTGAATCAAAAGAATTTTTTTTTTTTACGGAAATGTTTTTTTCTTAAGAAACAAGAGATTGTCCTCTTACAAAACAATTAGATCAATTATATATTCATTATAAGACATCAGTTAGGCCAGGTTTACATCTAACTTCACATTCACTTTCACCTATCCTTTGGTCTGTGGACCGCTGGGGCACCACACAAGATCCGCCAACCTTCTTTCTCCATTCTTCTCTGTCATTTGTCTTTGATTGAATTTCATTCTGTTCTTTCTGAAAGTATTGAGACCTTCCTTTTTACCTGTATGGTGGTCCACTTCGGGGGCTGATTTTGAGTGTGTGTTCCCACACAAACTGTCTTTGTAACCTTGTTTTCTTTCAAGTAATGAATATATTACATAGGTAGTTATGTATATCAGCAACTTATTTATGTATATCAGTTAGGTAATTAAGTATATCAGCCAGGTAGTTATGTATATCAGCCAGGTAGTTATGTATATCAGCCAGGTAGTTATGTATATCAGCTAGGTAGTTATGTATATCAGCTAGGTAGTTATGTATATCAGCCAGGTAGTTATGTATATCAGCTAGGTAGTTATTATATCAGTTAGGTAGTTATGTATATCAGCAACTTATTTATGTATATCAGTTAGGTAATTAAGTATATCAGCCAGGTAGTTATGTATATCAGCCAGGTAGTTATGTATATCAGCCAGGTAGTTATGTATATCAGCCAGGTAGTTATGTATATCAGCTAGGTAGTTATGTATATCAGCTAGGTAGTTATGTATATCAGCCAGGTAGTTATGTATATCAGCTAGGTAGTTATGTATATCAGCTAGGTGTTTATGTATATCAGCTAGGTAGTTATGTATATCAGCCAGGTAGTTTTGTATATCAGCTAGGTAGTTATGTATATCAGCCAGGTAGTTTTGTATATCAGCTAGGTAGTTTTGTATATCAGCCATGTAGTTATGTATATCAGCCAGGTAGTTATTATATCAGCTAGGTAGTTATGTATATCAGCCAGGTAGTTATGTATATCAGCTAGGTAGTTATTATATCAGTTAGGTAGTTATGTATATCAGCCAGGTAGTTATGTATATCAGCCAGGTAGTTATTATATCAGCTAGGTAGTTATGTATATCAGCCAGGTAGTTATGTATATCAGCTAGGTAGTTATGTATATCAGCTAGGTAGTTATGTATATCAGCTAGGTAGTTATGTATATCAGCCAGGTAGTTATGTATATCAGCTAGGTAGATATGTATATCAGCTAGGTAGTTATGTATATCAGCTAGGTAGTTATGTATATCAGCCAGGTAGTTATGTATACCAGGTAGTTATGTATATCAGCCAGGTAGTTATGTATATCAGCCAGGTAATTATGTATACCAGGTAGTTATGTATACCAGGTAGTTATGTATATCAGCCAGGTAATTATGTATATCAGCCAGGTAGTTATGTATACCAGGTAGTTATGTATATCAGCTAGGTAGTTATGTATACCAGGTAGTTATGTATATCAGCTAGGTAGTTATGTATATCAGCCAGGTAGTTATGTATACCAGGTAGTTATGTATATCAGCCAGGTAATTATGTATACCAGGTAGTTATGTATACCAGGTAGTTATGTATATCAGCTAGGTAGTTATGTATATCAGCCAGGTAGTTATGTATACCAGGTAGTTATGTATACCAGGTAGTTATGTATATCAGCTAGGTAGTTATGTATATCAGCCAGGTAGTTATGTATACCAGGTAGTTATGTATACCAGGTAGTTATGTATATCAGCCAGGTAGTTATGTATTCCAGGTAGTTATGTATACCAGGTAGTTATGTATACCAGGTAGTTATTTATATCAGCCAGGTAGTTATGTATACCAGGTAGTTATGTATACCAGGTAGTTATGTATATCAGCTAGGTAGTTATGTATATCAGCCAGGTAGTTAGGTATACCAGGTAATTATGTATATCAGCCAGGTAGTTATGTACACCAGGTAGTTATGTATATCAGCTAGGTAGTTATGTATATCAGCCAGGTAGTTATGTATACCAGGTAGTTATGTATATCAGCCAGGTAATTATGTATACCAGGTAGTTATGTATACCAGGTAGTTATGTATATCAGCCAGGTAGTTATGTATATCAGCCAGGTAGTTATGTATACCAGGTAGTTATGTATATCAGCCAGGTAATTATGTATATCAGCCAGGTAGTTATGTACACCAGGTAGTTATGTATATCAGCCAGGTAGTTATGTATATCAGCCAGGTAGTTATGTATATCAGCTAGGTAGTTATGTATATCAGCCAGGTAGTTATGTATATAAGCTAGGTAGTTATGTATATCAGCCAGGTAGTTATGTATACCAGGTAGTTATGTATATTAGCTAGGTAGTTATGTATATCAGCCAGGTAGTTATGTATATCAGCTAGGTAGTTATGTATATCAGCCAGGTAGTTATGTATATCAGCTAGGTAGTTATGTATATCAGCTAGGTAGTTATGTATATCAGCTAGGTAGTTATGTATATCAGCCAGGTAGTTATGTATATTAGCCAGGTAGTTATGTATATCACTTAGTTATGTACATCAGGTAGTTTTGTATATCAGGTAGTATCATGCTGAAATTCTTTCGATAATGTCATTCTCATGTTTATAAAATAAAATATCGAGAACTATTTTCTTATCATTAAAATTAATAGAAGGCCTAACAGCAGACAATGTGCATGTACACATCCGCAAATAGAATATTAGCCATTGTTTGTTATTACAATAAGTCACATTTTCCAATCGTCCATAGATCTGAATCAAATTAACACACACTGTGACATTTTTCATGTGTCTGTGTAAACTTCAGGGATATTTTAATGTCATGAAGAAAAACATTAAAAGTGACCTAGCATTCCTAGGAACCAAGAATTTGATTATATGTGGTTTATAAGATCACCAAACACAGACACATTCTTGTATAAAAGCAGTAGCAAATACAAAACCCAAAAGAAAAATCTTACTCTGGAATAAATGTAACCTAACACAACTACACCAAGCTGCATTAAACTTTCATCAAACATTCTTATTAGAAAAAGACATTAACCAACCAGTCGATGACCTCTGGAATTTCATTAAAAAACATCTTAAAAGCATTATAGAAAATCATATACCAACTAAATACATGCGAAACAAAATAAATAAATGCTGGTTTAATAATAGACTAAAGAAGCTTTGTAAACAGAAGGAAACATATATAGAAAATTTAAAGAAACTAAGGCAGAAAGAGTTTACAAAAAGTATATAAAAATTAAACACTTAACCCAAAAATACATAAACAATGTAATATCTAAAGATAACAACAAAAACCTATGGTCATACATTAAGTCTAAGAAAATGGAAACAACAGGCATAGCTCCATTAAAAGATAAACATAACATAATACATAATGATAATAAAACTAAAGCAAACATCCTAAACAAATACTTTGCATCAGCATTCTCAGCCCCAGGAGACAAAGACATATTACTGAATTTGAACCAAGTAGACAACATAGAAGATATAGTAGTACAAGAAAATGGAATCCAAAAACTATTAGCCAACACCAAACCAAATAAAGCGTCTGGACCTGATGGTATACCAGCTAGATTAAAAGAACTAAGCAATGAGCTGGCCCCAGTGTTCAAAATACTCTTTCAGGCTTCGCTTAACCACGGCAGAGTACCAAAGGACTGGAAAGAAGCTAATGTCACCCCCCTATTTTAAAAAGAAGAAAAATCTGACCCAGGAAACTACAGACCAGTATCACATGTAAAATCCTAGAACACATAATATGTAGCAACATCATAAACCACTTAGACAAACATAATGTCCTCACACCATACCAACATGGCTTTAGAAAATATAGATCATGTGAAACACAACTAATAGGACTAATTGATGATTTTTCAAAAGGTTTAGATAATTGCGAACAAATAGATGCTTACTAAATTTTTCTAAGGCTTTTGACAAAGTTCACCACCATAGTTTGCTTAAAAAATTAAAATATTTCGGCATTAATGGTCCACTGCATCAGTGGATTAAAGATTTTCTGATAGGGAGAGAACAAACTGTAATAATAAATGACTCTAAATCAACACCGATAACAGTAAACTCAGGTGTACCTCAAGGAAAAGTCTTGGGTCCACTACTATTTTTAATTTACATAAATGACTTACCAAATTTTATTACTTCAGGAACAAAAGTCAGATTATTTGCAGACGATTGCATAATATATAGAACAATAAAAACAACACAAGACACAGATATTTTACAAAGAGAATTAGATGAATTACAGAAATGGGAATCAAATTGGAGCATGTCTTTCCACCCAGAAAAATGTCAGTTGTTAAGAGTAACAAAAAAACTAAAACAAATTAATTCCACATATCTTATTCATGGCAAACCAGTAACACAGACTAAAAACGCAAAATACCTAGGTGTTATAATAAATGAAAGACTGTCATGGAATCCACATATTGATGAAACTATAAAAAAATCAAACAAAGCATTAGGATTTATTAAAAGAAATTTCTATAAATCAAATAAGAACATAAAACTAAAATGTTATTTAACCTTGGTTAGGCCAATAATAGAATATGCATCCTCCGTTTGGGACCCCTCAACTCAAGAAAACATTAAGAAACTGGAACAGACACAAAATAGAGCAGTGAGATGAATAACAAACGAATATTCACATTTGACTAGAGTAACACCTATAGTAAAATCACTAAATTTAGAAAGCCTTCAGGACAGAAGACTCAAAAGTAAAGTAGCAATTATACATAAAACATTGAACCATAATCTTCAAATACAAAAACAGAATTTAATAAAATACTCTGAAAGACACAAAGATAAAGGTACATTCCTCGTCCCATATGCTAGGACAAATTTGTACAAATACTCCCTCTTCCCTAGTGCTATTAGAGCATGGAATTGGTTGCCTGAGCTAGCCAGGAAAACCAGTGACTTGGCAGAGTTTAAGTCATTGGTTAATATGCATGACTAAATGCATGACGTGTAGGACGTAATCATCTTCTTTTTTGAAGTAACGTCTGTATTATATAAAATAAGATAAGATAAGATGTTTTAGGTAGGTACCTGACTTGAGGTTTTCTGTTCTTTGAATTTAGGTAGGTACATGACTTGAGGTTTTCTGTGCTTTGAATTGAGATAGGTAATTTGGTCTGCCACAGAACATTTCCGAACCAAACGACCTTACTTGTATGTTTCTTCCAGGTTGTTCCGAACTGAACTACCCTGACCTACAGAAAGGTGTTTATGAAGGCGTCACGTTTCGTATGTTTCCACATATACACAAAGATTGGGTCAAAGAGGTTTCGACATTTTGTTGCTTTAGAAATGATTTTAAGAATTGATTTTCTTTAAAACTGATGTTTATTAGAACTAACTATGTGAATTAGAACTGATATTATTTGAAACAGTTTTGAACTGAATGGAAGTCACAAACTTTTTACATTGACCCATGAGATACTGAAATGATAACTGGCTGCATGTATGTTTTGTTAATGTAAGAGCGAAAGATGGGGAAAATAAAATAAAATAGAGTCTTAGAAGAATAAAACGTCAAAAAGAGTCAAACCAAATAGTACCTCCTAGAAATGTACTTGAATGCCTACTGACTAGCCCCAGTCACTGCTTGGATTGCTGTCTTGTTACTGTCTGTGACCAGGTGAAGTACATCCCTCAAGCGAGCTCCTTTGTTTCCTGTTGTAAAGAAGATAACACAGCGCTCTATATGAGTCACGTGGAGCCATCCAAGAAGAAACCATGTTACTTTCACGTCTTGCGAGGTTTCCTGTGTTTGGACTTTAGGTCTGTACTTTTGTATGTCACACAACATTTCAGACAGAATGTTGTATCACTCTGTTACACTCTGTACTTTTGTATGTCACACAACATTTCAGACAGAATGTTGTATCACTCTGTTACACTCTGTACTTTTGTATGTCACACAACATTTCAGACAGAATGTTGTATCACTCTGTTACACTCTGTACTTTTGTCTGTCACACAACATTCCAGACAGAATGTTGTATCACTCTGTTACACTCTGTACTTAACTTTGTTTTGAATTGACATCGTTTTAAAATGTAGTTCACTTGCTATTTTCAGCTCGACTGTATTTTGAAAAAAATATATTTTTTTTTTGTAATGAAGAATACTAATTCTCTTAGAAAAGGGATACAAATTAACATACATTTTGGTATAACTATAAATGTGTTACCTCCCTTACTTACTTATCCTAGCGAATAATAATCATGAATAAATAAATATATAAAGTTCAATAATAATAATAATAATAATAATATAAACTAGAACTGTAACAACCCAAATCGGAACCATAAGTAAATCTTTATATATTTCTCTCGATCATTCATTACAAAGTATAGGCCTACTGTTGTGATTTATTGGTGCCCTCAGACACATGCACCTTCCTGGAGTCTGAGTAGCCAAATTTTAGTCAATTTCTGGACCCTTAAATCAGTTGACCTCTTCTAAGTAGCAACCCCACAGACTTGTAAGACACTAAATTACAGTTGTAATTTGTAAGGATAAGTTATTATTGTAATAGGCTAGCCTAGGCTAGATCGCATCACAAATGAGAGATTAGAAACATGATTAACACAGCAATTGGACCCCACGATGACCTGTCAAAAAAAGCAAACTTTAGTTTTACGCTGTTGACAAGCTTTAGTAATTATATATTTCGTTTCAGTAACAGATGTAATCAATGTTATCCTATATAAATGCATTCGACTGTTTACAATATCATTGTCAACTAATTACTAATAAAAATAAAGTGACGAATTATTTGTAGTGTAAGATATTGTTACGATCTCTCCTACTATCCAGGCTCTCTTCTAACTGCAGCACACAACACAACGAACTTAAAGAACCTCACAACTCAGGGCTCCCAAGTATCAGTCAGTTTAATTGCAAATACATTACAAACACTGTAGGCCTACAGTTAACAACAACATTAATACTGTCTTTACAAAAAAACTTGTCTTGCTCCGCCTGACTTCACACACCGTGCTGGTTCTCGCCTCGTACTGGTCACATTGCGAGGTCACGTGAAGTGATTCTGACACACTCGCTCTTATTTAGTGTCTCTACTGGCCTCGAACCTTCTTGACCACTCCAGTTGATCAATTTCGCCCGTGACTTGCGTGCGTAATATTTACTACACTGGTCCTTGCCGTACTGGCGTGTACTGTCACTGGTCACAGTTGACCGCTCGTCCTGCGCTGGACTGGGGCGATTTGGGTAGGCTAAAAACACACAGCACTACCCCCATCTGTGTCACCACCAGGTTTACAACAATATCATTGCTTTGTTGTCAGAGATAGAAATGCACTGTTGTCTGAAATAGTAAAGCACTGTATCAATGCACGGATGTCTGAAATATCAATGCACTGTTGTCTGAAATAGTAAAGCACTGTATCAATGCACTGTTGTCTGAAATATCAATGCACTGTTGCCTGAAATATCAATGCACTGTTGTCTGAAATATCAATGCACTGTTGTCTGAAATAGTAAAGCACTGTATCAATGCACTGTTGCCTGAAATATCAATGCACTGTTGTCTGAAATATCAATGCACTGTTGTCTGAAATAGTAAAGCACTGTATCAATGCACTGTTGTCTGAAATATCAATGCACTGTTGTCTGAAATATCAATGCACTGTTGTCTGAAATAGTAAAGCACTGTATCAATGCACTGTTGCCTGAAATATCAATGCACTGTTGTCTGAAATATCAATGCACTGTTGTCTGAAATAGTAAAGCACTATATCAATGCACTGTTGTCTGAAATATCAATGCACTGTTGTCTGAAATAGTAAAGCACTGTTTGTCTAAAATATCAATGCACTGTTGTCTGAAATAGTAAAGCACTGTTTGTCTAAAATATCAATGCACTGTTGCCTGAAATATCAATGCACTGTTGCCTGAAATATCAATGCACTGTTTGTCTAAAATATCAATGCACTGTTGTCTGAAATATCAATGCACTGTTGTCTGAAATAGTAAAGCACTGTATCAATGCACTGTTGCCTGAAATATCAATGCACTGTTTGTCTAAAATATCAATGCACTGTTGTCTGAAATATCAATGCACTGTTGTCTGAAATAGTAAAGCACTATATCAATGCACTGTTGTCTGAAATATCAATGCACTGTTGTCTGAAATAGTAAAGCACTGTATCAATGCACTGTTGTCTGAAATATCAATGCACTGTTGTCTGAAATATCAATGCACTGTTGTCTGAAATATCAATGCACTGTTGTCTGAAATATCAATGCACTGTTGCCTGAAATATCAATGCACTGTGTATCCTAACTGTGTTTTTTCTCTTCACCAAGCTACGAACTCAATATTTTGGCTGCTGCGGGAATTGATTGTAACATCTGGTTGTACAATCCTTACATGCCCCAAAAAGTGGTGGCCATGATGGAAGGTCAGAGAAAAACTTCAGTTCTTAAATTGAGTTAACTTTTTGAAAATTGTTTTATTTGTTTTGATGCTTTTGAATGGCAAGCATATTGTTTCTTTCCAATGCAAAGCTGATGTTCCAATTTAAATTTAAAAAAAATTGTTTATTTTCAGTGCTCTATAAGTACACATTATTTGCTTTTAAATAGGTCAACAACTTTTGCAATTCATAGAGAAGATAGAGCCAGTGGCGTCACTAGGCAGGCGCGGGGGTGCTGTCCGTACCGGGGTGGAAACGAATTTTCTTCGAAAAAGCACACAACTTAGACAAAAAAAAAAAAATAAGTGATTAGCTAGATACCCAAACACACCTTGATATATATATTATTCAATTAACTTTATTTTTTGGTAGGCCTACAAAGGTCCAAAAAGCTAAGTTATGAAAATGGGGACGCAAAGGTGGTCTTTCTTTTAATGGCAAAAAGTCGTCTGTTTTGCATTGTAATTCTTTCCAATTGCACTATTAATCAAATAAAAACGGCATTATTGCCAAAATTAAAGAAAGTAAATTTGTATAACTAGTACCTTTCACCATTAGCTACAGGATCGATTCAAGTGTTGTTGTTTTTTAAATAAGACTTTTCAGTGCGCGTCTTTAACAACGCGATTCTAATGTCTTGTACTTTCTGATGGCAGAACTGAGACATTTCTCTCGACTGATGTACAATCGTACTATTGACGTAGGACACGTTAACAGAACAAACTTGCTCCTGCTACGAGTCATTTCACTTAACAAGAATATGATGAAATGACGATTAAACCCATTAAAAACTTGCATGTTTTACTGCAGTGTTTCTCAAACTGTGTGTGTGAGGGGGGGGGATGACAAGTTTGGATGGGGAGAAGCCTTTCAAATTATTTTTCAAGGGTAAATAAAAAAGTTGTTTTTTGTTGTAGTTATTAATCAACGTCTTAAAATTATTAATCAACGTCTTAAAATTATTAATCAACGTCTTAAAATTAATCCGCTTAAATTCTCACAACTGTAGAATGTCGTTATTTTGACGACTTTTAAGTGACAAAATCTAAATGCTTCGCAGCGTAAGTTCTTACTGAACAAGAAAATAATCTTAAGACAATTACTACAGACATATGTAGCTCGAATATCCCTCGCATAACAGTATTAACAGTATTGACCAATGTTGACTTCTTTATTAGACTTAGCTTGGCTTGCGACTTTTACTTTTTTGAATGAATGAATAGCAAGAAAACATTTCAATATCGGAACGTCCTTGCATGGGCTTTGTATACTACGAAAACAAAGTGCTGTAGACGCAAGAAACAAAATATTATGAAGCTCAGAACGCAGTAAAACGTCTGGCAAAGCTTACGGCGCTTCCCCTAGATCTTTTCACTTAATTTAAAGGAGGGGGGGGGGGAGGAGCCGATTCCTCTCTTACGCTATTTTCAGCAAGAACTTTTTTGAAACTACTTAAAGACTTAAAATTATCTACAAAACCATATTTACAAAATCAAAGGCAAAACGGGCTAGCTTTTAACGAACATTCATTTTGAACATTTCGATTCTAAACATAATATGAATATTTATACAAAATAAAAATGTTGTCATAATTATATGTCTTTAAGTGTCTATTCTTTTTTCATTACATTCTTAAAAGCCTTCTGAAATTCATTGTGTGAGCCATCAGCGGTTCCCCCTTTTAAGTACCTAGCTTACTAAGAGGGTGCGATAAAAAACCCAAAGGTACAAGTTTGAGAAACACTCCCTCCAATGATTATCACACTTTAGATTCAATCCGTCCACTTCTTCTTATACTTTTTTTTAAACCTGCGATTTCTTAGTAGGAGAAATGATGCAATCTAAACCTAAAGGAAATGAGTTTCTGAAGTTCAGAAACACTGAAAAAAGCTTGACCAATAAATGGATAAAGGGGGGGGGGCGAAAATTTTTGGTCTAAATTCTATTTGAGATTCATAATGTTAGCCCAATGTTCAACAGTTCCCGTAATGTATGAAGTCTTAAAAGACTAAGTTGATGTTAAGTCTGTTTCTGATTTAATAAACGGACATTTTAATATATGTAATAACCATGGATAAAATGTCATAATCAATCACATTTAAAATAGAATAGAGACTGATTTTACATTCTCGTAACACTTTTGGGAAATGTTTGGAGACTTTGTTGGGAGGGGGTGACACCCTGAGCTTACCGCACCGGGTGACACCGACCTTAGTGACTCCACTGGATAGAGCTACCTGTTAAATAAAATGACGACATAAACAAAGATGTAAAATAAAAACCTAAGTTTAAAAATAAACAAAAACAAGAAAAACAACAAAAAAAGGGATTAATTTTTAAGACAATACCTCCGCTATATAACTTAATACATAATAAAATATTTAAAATTATTAATTAAAAAATAGACTTCTAATTTCGAACTCTTTTAAGTTCCCTTGTAGACCTAGATCTACTTTTAGATCTAGAATCTCGATGTAATCTATATTAGATGTACATAAAAATATTAGTAAAGTATTAATATTGTTTCCATAAAAATGAAGTAACTTTAAATTTACTCAATTAACATTATGGTTGATTACGCCATGTTTTGAATAATTCCAATGATAGGCTTTTAAATCTAGACTTAGAAGAGGATATGCTAAATTTTCCTGAACATTAATTTTCTATATAATTGAATCAATAATGCCTTACATTGGGAAATGCCCGAACACGATAGTCCATTCAGAACCGATCTTGGATCTAGACCTAGGTATAGGCTTTAACCAAATTTAATTTTTTTTTTTTGCTTTGAAAAATTATAACGGTCCAACTCGAGTTTTTCCCATGTGTCTGCCGAGCTAGTAATCCTCTTCTCAACGATATACATCAACTGTTCAATTTATAAGAAAATGTTTAGAGGCGTTTTTGTGATCCGCTGTCCAGGTTCCTGGATTCAGTTTCTATGACGTTCTGACGTTGAATAGAGAATGTGATCAAATACAAAACTTTCACGATTTTTGATTCAGATGACGACAAAAAAAAAAAAAAGGAATAAAAAAATTCACTGCGCAAAAATTAACAAATATATACAGAAGTACATGGGTTAATCATGGCCATCCCCCGTCGTCCTGCGGGAGATTTGGACTAGGAAGTAAACTATCTTCAACTCTGAAGGAACATCCGAAACATGTAAAACATTTTACAAAACAAACAAACATTTTACAATCATCATTTGTATTGAGAAGTAAAGAGGTTAATGATTTGTATAGAGAAATACAAGGGATAATATTTGTATAGAGAAAAATAATAATGTAATACATTTATCAAACTACGCTAAACAAAATGTCTAGAGAACTAGACTAAACATAGATCCAACGTGAAATCACTCTGTGACGGCTCATTATTACCATACATAACAATGAAAACAAATACCCTGTAACGTAACTCAACCAGTTTGTTATTGAGGATTGATTCAACTGTATCCTGTGTAATGATTGATCTACAGGGCATATCAGACCGGTGTCACATATCAAAATTAATGAAATAGAAAATTATTGTATTAGCATTGATCTGTCAAGGTCAATCATGATTTTTAACCTGTCCTCACAGGCCTGTATCATGGTGAGTACTTCATAAAGGTGAACATTTACATAAACATTAATTAGAATGAGTATTTTAGTTTGTGTTTTAATGATTAGTTGTTGGATCACCATTGAAGTATATCGTTAACAGTGATTTTGTTTTGTGACAATATTTGATAACTCGATTATTAGTCTTAGGGTTAGCGTGAATCAGGTCAAATTAGTACAATACGATCAATAACTGTTATACCAATTGTTTTAAGATTAGTATTTGTTGGTAGAAGCTCTAAGAGCATGTGTAACCATGTTTTATATATCCGTGTTCCAAGAGCAACTGAAGTATATTTTAGGTTTATCTATTGTCAAGACAAACTGTTTGACTCCTCTCAATTGTCTTGTATCTAGCGTGTGCCAGGACAGGCTGTTCGAATGGGCAATCATTTCATCTACTCAGTGTATCTCAACAGCCATAGAAAAATGTGCCTGCTAGGATCTTATGGGTAGGTAACTGTGAGCCAAACATGGTACAAATACAAAACAACCTAGATCTATGTATTTTATCGTAGAAAGTAAAAGACTGTTGATTTCATTTTGAAACTAAAGAATTGCCTTGATGTTTACTTGGCTGTAGGAAATGTTTGACTCAAGGTCTTCTTTCTGTTGAACAGACTTTGTATATTAAAACGCCACACGTTGGAAGGACTGAGTGTTGACGTCAGGTCACATGACCATAAGTTAGTTGGTGCACTGTACTGTCCAGTTTTTGAACAAGTGGTAGGCATTCATGGGTAACGGACGTGTGACGTCATAGCTTGTGACGTCACACCTTGCCTTGCTTGACTTTAAGTTAGCATTTTCATCTGATGATTAATATATCAATTTGTGCTAGTTTACATAATGGCATATTAAAAGACTTAGATACAATGGCGCTGACCCATGCCTAGATGCTATACTGCCTAGAAACTAACCTAATGAAAAATGTTTTCTAGGTGAGTGTATGCCAGGGGTCAATGGTTCGAGTCTGGGATATTATCACTGGAACTCGAGTTATGCAGTTTGGAATGGCACACAGCAAGAAAGCCCAGGTAAGGACTTGCCTACTACAGCTATTTTTTTAAATATGTGAACATATATATAATTAAAAATAAAAGAAAAAAGTAATATGGTTTCCCAAAAGAAAACATGAATTGGCTTGATTCAACGTAAACACACTATGTGACTTATGAGTTCATTATTATCTTTTCAAACGTAAGCCAATGAAAACTTTGAAGACCAATCTAATATTACACTAAGATGTGGTAGAAATGAAAACATCTTTCCCTTTCGTTGCATTGATATCTATATCGAATAGAAACGATTGTTATTGACAAACGTGAACTGAGAGATGTGTCGACTATTTAGAGCCCGCCAATTGGATACAAAAAGTACAACAAATAGATAGTGTATGTTGGACACGCTTTATATGTATATATTGTAGGTTTAAAATGTTTGGTTGTTTAAAGTCTATGTACAGTAGAGGAAACCAAATCTCAGAATGTGAACATAAAACAGTTGTATTTCTATGTCTGCTCAGGGTCGAGTTGTTCCTGTGGAGATTGAGTCTATTGCTCTGACTGAAAATAAGAAGAGACTCTGTACGGCTGCTGAGGGAGTCATTAAAATTTGGAATTTTTGTGTTGGAGTTGTCTTGAGGTCCTGTACACACTGTTGGATTTGATTGAATACTGATAGAAACATTCATTTGGAATCTTTCACTAACATCTCTATGAGAGAAGTGTAGTATAATTGTGTTTAAGAGTTCCACAGATCAGAAGTGCCTACGTTTTATACCACTAAATATATAGCTGACTCATCAATACCCCTCCCACTAGATACATAGAACAGCCGTATAATAGTATACTCTGTATAGAAGGGGTTAATTTTACTAAGTCATCTCACCTGCACAGATTGTAATACAAGTGAAAAACTAATGTATTAAATAGAACATTTTCTGATCAGAAAACACTGAAGGACACGTCTCTTTCTTGCGTCAATGAAGATTGTAGACTCATGTATGTGTTTATGTAAAGTAAGTTACGAAAGTGTGAAATGAAATTTTAATAGAACTAGATCTTCAACTAGATACAGAACAAAGAAGCCGAAGTAGTCACATAGCGTATGTAGAACCATTTTTTTATTTGGGGTGGCGGGTAGGGTATGGTGAGGATTATTAGAATTCCTGATGCAAAAGTTTTTTGTGAGGGGGAGGGGCGTTGTATTGAAGGTAAAACAAAAGTATACATTTTGTACTTTACTTTTGTTGTGGATGCTTTGGGCTGCTTACTTTTGTTGTGGATGAGGTCTGACTGTTGACTTTTTTTGTGGATGAGGTCTGACTGTTGACTTTTGTTGTGGATGAGGTCTGACTGTTGACTTTTGTTGTGGATGAGGTCTGACTGTTGACTTTTGTTGTAGATGAGGTCTGACTGTTGACTTTTGTTGTGGATGAGGTCTGACTGTTGACTTTTATTGTGGATGAGGTCTGACTGTTGACTTTTGTTGTGGATGAGGTCTGACTGTTGACTTTTATTGTGGATGAGGTCTGACTGTTGACTTTTTTTGTGGATGAGGTCTGACAGTTTACTTTTATTCCCCGTGCGAGAAGCACCACGTATACGAGGCTTGGATATGAGTTCTCTTTGTCCAGTCTGATAACTTCGTTATATTAGTTCAGATTCAGATCCATACTTCTAGTTAACTTTGTATTTTTAACTAACAGAGTTCTAGATATGAGCAATTGTCCAAAGATCACCAGTATCGTGATGGCCAAGAACCAGATCTACGTCACAGGATGGAGTAAATATATCAATGTATTCAGTGACTTTAAGGGAGAGGAAGCAATTAAAAAGGTTTTTGAATTTCTTTGTGACCTAGTCATGCGATGTTATGAAGTGATTAGACCAATAGTAGCGCTTACCCCATTGGAAATGTTTTACATTTAGACTAAAGATAAACTAATACAAAGTGTGTCGTGTCTTCAGTCTTGGGCTATGAAGCACAACGATGACTGTCTAGCTCTGTGTACCCTGGAACCTAATCTGATAGCATCTGCAGCCTACGACGGTAGTATCATCGTCTGGTCAAGGGAAACCACAGAGTCCTACTGCAAGTAAGATAGACAACTTGTACTCGACACTACTACAAATAGACAACATACAGCAACATATTCACAGTTTCAGTACTTGTATGAATACAAACATTATGTCTATGTGTATATGTAGGAAGGATGCTACCTGTCACGAGACACAATTCCTTTGTCTAATATAAATCGTCATAATGTGAAAATATATTTGAAAACAATGTGTTCACCCTAGGCTGCACGCGTCATTCTCGGCTCTTCCTGAACTGGACACTGCGGTCAGAGGTGGTGGCAATAAAAAGAACATCATGTCGGTAAGTCTGTAGGATTCAAACAGAACTTTGCTTGTCAAACGTCAAATTCACTGAAAATAAGTTTGTATTACAAAAATTCTGTCACAAATTAAAATGTTCAACTAGTTTGACCTTGAAATAGAAAAGGACGTTGCACTTAAACTAGCATGAATATAAACCAATGTGTACAATTATTAATGTTAATCCAGTTTTTAGATGTCCTGATGTTTAACCAATGTGTCGATGTCATGATGTTAAACAAATGAGTAGATGTCCTGATGTTTAACCAATGTGATATGTAGCCAAATGTGAGGAAGCTCTGATGTTAAACAAATGTTTAGATATCCTAATTTTAAAGCAATGTATAAATGTCCTGATGTTAAACCAAACTGTAGATGTCCTAATGTTAAAACCAACGTGTACATTGGTATTGTTATGCTCTAAGCCAGTGTCCTTGTTCAGATGTCTAACCCAGTGTCCTTGTTCAGATGTCTTACCCTTATGTCCTTGTTCAGATGTCTAACCCAGTGTTCTTGTTCAGATGTCTTACCCTCCTGTCCTTGTTCAGATGTCTTACCCTCCTGTCCTTGTTCAGATGTCTAACCCAGTGTCCTTGTTCAGATGTCTAACCCTCCTGTCCTTGTTCAGATGTCTTACCCTCCTGTCTTTGTTTAGATTTCTAACCCTCCTGTCCTTGTTTAGATTTCTAACCCTCCTGTCCGTGTTCAGATGTCTAACCCTCCTGTCCGTGTTCAGATGTCTTACCCTCCTGTCCTTGTTCAGATGTCTAACCCTCCTGTCCGTGTTCAGATGTCTTACCCTCCTGTCCGTGTTCAGATGTCTTACACTCCAGTCCTTGTTCAGATGTCTAACCCTCCTGTCCTTGTTCAGATGTTATACCCTCCTGTCCTTGTTCAGATGTCTAACCCTCCTGTCCGTGTTCAGATGTCTTACCCTCCTGTCCGTGTTCAGATGTCTTACACTCCAGTCCTTGTTCAGATGTCTAACCCTCCTGTCCTTGTTCAGATGTTATACCCTCCTGTCCTTGTTCAGATGTCTTACCCTCCTGTCCTTGTTCAGATGTCTAACCCTCCTGTCCGTGTTCAGATGTCTAACCCTCCTGTCCGTGTTTAGATGTCTTACCCTCCTGTCCTTGTTCAGATGTCTTACCCTCCTGTCCTTGTTCAGATGTCTAACCCTCCTGTCCTTGTTCAGATGTCTAACCCTCCTGTCCTTGTTCAGATGTCTAACCCTCCTGTCCGTGTTCAGATGTCTAACCCTCCTGTCCGTGTTCAGATGTCTAACCCTCCTGTCCGTGTTCAGATGTCTTACCCTCCTGTCCTTGTTCAGATGTCTTACCCTCCTTTCCTTGTTCAGATGTCTAACCCTCCTGTCCTTGTTCAAATGTCTTACCCTCCTGTCCTTGTTCAGATGTCTAACCCTCCTGTCCTTGTTCAGATGTCTAACCCTCCTGTCCGTGTTCAGATGTCTAACCCTCCTGTCCGTGTTCAGATGTCTAACCCTCCTGTCCGTGTTCAGATGTCTAACCCTCCTGTCCGTG
This sequence comes from Biomphalaria glabrata, assembly GCF_947242115.1. Classification (NCBI taxonomy): domain Eukaryota; kingdom Metazoa; phylum Mollusca; class Gastropoda; family Planorbidae; genus Biomphalaria; species Biomphalaria glabrata. The sequence continues at coordinate 26,508,761 of NC_074712.1, forward strand.
TTCAGATGTCTAACCCTCCTGTCCTTGTTCAGATGTCTAACCCTCTTGTCCGTGTTCAGATGTCTTACCCTCCTGTCCTTGTTTAGATGTCTAACCCTCCTGTCCTTGTTCAGATGTCTAACCCTCCTGTCCTTGTTCAGATGTCTAACCCTCCTGTCCTTATTCAGATGTCTAACCCTCATGTCCATGTGTCGCCAGGTGGCCGCTGATATGGACACAGCTGACCAGGATGAGAACGATGAGGAACAAGGAGAAGATGCTTTCATGACCATTGGTCGACACTTAAGGAAGGAAGGAGGCTGGTATCGTCTGCTGAGGGCATTGAAGAAAAGACAGATTGAAAGAGAAAAGGTTAGATTGATGGGTCGTGTCTTTGTAAGAGAAAAGAATAGATTTATAGGTCGTGTCATTAAAAGATAAAAGGTTAGATTGATAGGTCATGTCATTGAAAGAGAATAGGTTAGATTAAAGGGTCATGGGACTGTTAACATATGAGTACGACGTGTTGATGTAAGAAGTTTTCAGTTGAGTTCTTTAATGTTATCGTATCTCCAAAACAAAACTAATCAGTCAACACATAGTACATCGTGAATGCCGCTATATATCACATGGTGAATGCTGCTTTATATCACATGGTGAATGCCGCTATATATCACATGGTGAATGCTGCTTTATATCACATGGTGAATGCTGCTTTATATCACATGGTGAATGCTGCTATATATCACATGGTGAATGCTGGTATATATCACATGGTGAATGCTGCTTTATATCACATGGTGAATGCTGCTATATATCACATGGTGAATGCTGCTTTATATCACATGGTGAATGCTGCTTTATATCACATGGTGAATGCCGCTATATATCACATGGTGAATGCTGCTTTATATCACATGGTAAATGCTGCTTTATATCACATGGTGAATGCTGCTTTATATCACATGGTGAATGCTGCTTTATATCACATGGTGAATGCTGCTATATATCACATAGTAAATGCTGCTTTATATCACATGGTGAATGCTGCTTTATATCACATGGTGAATGCTGCTTTAGATCACATGGTGAATGCTGCTATATATCACATGGTGAATGCTGCTTTATATCACATGGTGAATGCTGCTTTATATCACATGGTGAATGCTGCTTTATATCACATGGTGAATGCTGCTATATTTTACATTTTAAAATCTTTTGGTAACGCAGATTTCTGACTTCGAAACTAATGACTTATACAAATCTCAGATTCATTTTTGTTTCTGAGTTCTAACTCGACTTATACTTTCTATCTTAATTCAGCTTTAATTCAATAGTTTTATTCCTGTATCTTTTAATAGTGTCAAAGCTCCAACTAACTAAACGTTATGACAAATAGTTGAGCTACTTGATGTGCGCTACACACGATTACTGCTGCATATAGTTACAACGTAATTGTCTCTGTTGATATAAGATTGGTCTCTGAGTGAAAGTAAAGTAACATTTCCCTTTCATACCTTGCAATCTGTGGGGCAGATGATGCAAAGGTCATCTGTTTCTGTGGCCCACGGTTAACGAGGATGTCCTGTGGCCAGCAAAACGACCAACCGCCTTTACTTTTCCCCAACTAATGTCAGCTACTCATTAGAAATGGGTGTCATTAGAGTCCAAAGATCCAAAATTAAAAATCCCAGTCTTCACCGCCGGTTCGGAAGCCAAGCGTTTTACCGCTCAGCCACCGCACCTTCTGTGTGAGTAATGCATGGATACAAACTCCTGGTCTTGACCTGCTCAACGAAATGTTTGACTTGCTACCACAGAGACGAGCAGCCCTAGAGAGGAAAGACTTTAGTGCCAAGTATAAAAAGAAAAAGAAACGCATGAACATGCAAGGCTTGAGTTTGGTCTACGAGTCGGCCGTTGAGACATTAGTCTTTCTGGAGACACGACGACCAATTGATCCACAGACAGCAACGCTAATAGCTGGGTAAGAGCAAAATGCCTAAGTCGTTGCACTATGTCTGTACTGCTAATAGTTTGTTTTTACATGGAACTTGAAGAATAATTGTAAGATGTCCTGTTTTCTAAAAGATTATTTTCTTTCGCTATTTGTTTTAGCCTTTTCTCTGAATATTAGAAGTCTGTCTGGATATAAGAAGAAGTCTGTCTGGATATAAGAAGAAGTCTGTCTGGATATAAGAAGTCTGTCTGGATATAAGAAGTCTGTCTGGATATAACAAGTCTGTCTGGATATAAGAAGTCTGTCTGGATATAAGAAGTCTGTCTGGATATAAGAAGAAGTCTGTCTGGATATAAGAAGTCTGTCTGGATATAAGAAGTCTGTCTGGATATAAGAAGTCTGTCTGGATATAAGAAGAAGTCTGTCTGGATATAAGAAGAAGTCTGTCTGGATATAAGAAGAAGTCTGTCTGGATATAAGAAGAAGTCTGTCTGGATATAAGAAGTCTGTCTGGATATAAGAAGTCTGTCTGGATATAAGAAGAAGTCTGTCTGGATATAAGAAGTCTGTCTGGATATAAGAAGTCTGTCTGGATATAAGAAGTCTGTCTGGATATAAGAAGTCTGTCTGGATATAAGAAGTCTGTCTGGATATAAGAAGAAGTCTGTCTGGATATAAGAAGAAGTCTGTCTGGATATAAGAAGAAGTCTGTCTGGATATAAGAAGTCTGTCTGGATATAAAAAGTCTGTCTGGATATAAGAAGTCTGTCTGGATATAAGAAGTCTGTCTGGATATAAGAAGAAGTCTGTCTGGATATAAGAAGAAGTCTGTCTGGATATAAGAAGTCTGTCTGGATATAAGAAGAAGTCTATCTGGATATAAGAAGAAGTCTGTCTGGATATAAGAAGAAGTCTGTCTGGATATAAGAAGTCTGTCTGGATATAAGAAGTCTGTCTGGATATAAGAAGTCTGTCTGGATATAAGAAGTCTGTCTGGATATAAGAAGTCTGTCTGGATATAAGAAGTCTGTCTGGATATAAGAAGAAGTCTGTCTGGATATAAGAAGAAGTCTGTCTGGATATAAGAAGAAGTCTGTCTGGATATAAGAAGAAGTCTATCTGGATATAACAAGTCTGTCTGGATATAAGAAGTCTGTCTGGATATAAGAAGTCTGTCTGGATATAAGAAGAAGTCTGTCTGGATATAAGAAGAAGTCTATCTGGATATAAGAAGAAGTCTGTCTGGATATAAGAAGAAGTCTGTCTGGATATAAGAAGTCTGTCTGGATATAAGAAGTCTGTCTGGATATAAGAAGTCTGTCTGGATATAAGAAGTCTGTCTGGATATAAGAAGAAGTCTGTCTGGATATAAGAAGTCTGTCTGGATATAAGAAGAAGTCTGTCTGGATATAAGAAGAAGTCTGTCTGGATATAAGAAGAAGTCTTTCTGGATATAAGAAGAAGTCTGGATATAAGAAGTCTGTCTGGATATAAGAAGTCTGTCTGGATATAAGAAGTCTGTCTGGATATAAGAAGTCTGTCTGGATATAAGAAGAAGTCTGTCTGGATATAAGAAAAAGTCTGTCTGGATATAAGAAGAAGTCTGTCTGGATATAAGAAGAAGTCTGTCTGGATATAAGAAGTCTGTCTGGATATAAGAAGTCTGTCTGGATATAAGAAGTCTGTCTGGATATAAGAAGAAGTCTGTCTGGATATAAGAAGAAGTCTGTCTGGATATAAGAAGAAGTCTGTCTGGATATAAGAAGTCTATCTGGATATAAGAAGTCTGTCTGGATATAAGAAGTCTGTCTGGATATAAGAAGTCTGTCTGGATATAAGAAGTCTGTCTGGATATAAGAAGAAGTCTGTCTGGATATAAGAAGTCTGTCTGGATATAAGAAGTCTGTCTGGATATAAGAAGAAGTCTGTCTGGATATAAGAAGAAGTCTGTCTGGATATAAGAAGTCTGTCTGGATATAAGAAGAAGTCTGTCTGGATATAAGAAGAAGTCTGTCTGGATATAAGAAGAAGTCTGTCTGGATATAAGTAGAAGTCTGTCTGGATATAAGAAGTCTGTCTGGATATAAGAAGTCTGTCTGGATATAAGAAGAAGTCTGTCTGGATATAAGAAGTCTGTCTGGATATAAGAAGAAGTCTGTCTGGATATAAGAAGAAGTCTGTCTGGATATAAGAAGAAGTCTGTCTGGATATAAGAAGAAGTCTGTCTGGATATAAGAAGAAGTCTGTCTGGATATAAGAAGAAGTCTGTCTGGATATAAGAAGTCTGTCTGGATATAAGAAGAAGTCTGTCTGGATATAAGAAGAAGTCCATCTGGATATAAGAAGTCTGTCTGGATATAAGAAGTCTGTCTGGATATAAGAAGAAGTCTGTCTGGATATAAGAAGTCTGTCTGGATATAAGAAGTCTGTCTGGATATAAGAAGTCTGTCTGGATATAAGAAGAAGTCTGTCTGGATATAAGAAGTCTGTCTGGATATAAGAAGTCTGTCTGGATATAAGAAGTCTGTCTGGATATAAGAAGTCTGTCTGGATATAAGAAGAAGTCTGTCTGGATATAAGAAGAAGTCTGTCTGGATATAAGAAGTCTGTCTGGATATAAGAAGAAGTCTGTCTGGATATAAGAAGTCTGTCTGGATATAAGAAGAAGTCTGTCTGGATATAAGAAGTCTGTCTGGATATAAGAAGTCTGTCTGGATATAAGAAGTCTGTCTGGATATAAGAAGTCTGTCTGGATATAAGAAGAAGTCTGTCTGGATATAAGAAGAAGTCTGTCTGGATATAAGAAGTCTGTCTGGATATAAGAAGTCTGTCTGGATATAAGAAGAAGTCTGTCTGGATATAAGAAGAAGTCTGTCTGGATATAAGAAGTCTGTCTGGATATAAGAAGAAGTCTGTCTGGATATAAGAAGTCTGTCTGGATATAAGAAGTCTGTCTGGATATAAGAAGTCTGTCTGGATATAAGAAGTCTGTCTGGATATAAGAAGAAGTCTGTCTGGATATAAGAAGAAGTCTGTCTGGATATAAGAAGAAGTCTGTCTGGATATAAGAAGAAGTCTGTCTGGATATAAGAAGTCTGTCTGGATATAAGAAGTCTGTCTTGATATAAGAAGTCTGTCTGGATATAAGAAGAAGTCTGTCTGGATATAAGAAGAAGTCTGTCTGGATATAAGAAGAAGTCTGTCTGGATATAAGAAGTCTATCTGGATATAAGAAGTCTGTCTGGATATAAGAAGTCTGTCTGGATATAAGAAGTCTGTCTGGATATAAGAAGTCTGTCTGGATATAAGAAGAAGTCTGTCTGGATATAAGAAGAAGTCTGTCTGGATATAAGAAGTCTGTCTGGATATAAGAAGAAGTCTGTCTGGATATAAGAAGAAGTCTGTCTGGATATAAGAAGTCTGTCTGGATATAAGAAGTCTGTCTGGATATAAGAAGTCTGTCTGGATATAAGAAGAAGTCTGTCTGGATATAAGAAGAAGTCTGTCTAGATATAAGAAGAAGTCTGTCTGGATATAAGAATAAGTCTGTCTGGATATAAGAAGTCTGTCTGGATATAAGAAGTCTGTCTGGATATAAGAAGTCTGTCTGGATATAAGAAGAAGTCTGTCTGGATATAAGAAGAAGTCTGTCTGGATATAAGAAGTCTGTCTGGATATAAGAAGAAGTCTGTCTGGATATAAGAAGTCTGTCTGGATATAAGAAGTCTGTCTGGATATAAGAAGAAGTCTGTCTGAATATAAGAAGTCTGTCTGGATATAAGAAGAAGTCTGTCTGGATATAAGAAGTCTGTCTGGATATAAGAAGTCTGTCTGGATATAAGAAGTCTGTCTGGATATAAGAAGAAGTCTGTCTGGATATAAGAAGAAGTTTATCTGGATATAAGAAGAAGTCTATCTGGATATAAGAAGTCTGTCTGGATATAAGAAGTCTGTCTGGATATAAGAAGAAGTCTGTCTGGATATAAGAAGAAGTCTATCTGGATATAAGAAGAAGTCTGTCTGGATATAAGAAGAAGTCTATCTGGATATAAGAAGAAGTCTATCTGGATATAAGAAGTCTGTCTGGATATAAGAAGAAGTCTGTCTGGATATAAGAAGAAGTCTGTCTGGATATAAGAAGAAGTCTGTCTGGATATAAGAAGAAGTCTGTCTGGATATAAGAAGAAGTCTGTCTGGATATAAGAAGAAGTCTGTCTGGATATAAGAAGAAGTCTGTCTGGATATAAGAAGAAGTCTGTCTGGATATAAGAAGAAGTCTGTCTGGATATAAGAAGAAGTCTGTCTGGATATAAGAAGAAGTTTGTCTGGATATAAGAAGAAGTCTGTCTGGATATAAGAAGAAGTCTATCTGGATATAAGAAGAAGTCTGTCTGGATATAAGAAGAAGTCTATCTGGATATAAGAAGAAGTCTATCTGGATATAAGAAGTCTGTCTGGATATAAGAAGAAGTCTGTCTGGATATAAGAAGAAGTCTGTCTGGATATAAGAAGAAGTCTGTCTGGATATAAGAAGAAGTCTGTCTGGATATAAGAAGAAGTCTGTCTGGATATAAGAAGAAGTCTGTCTGGATATAAGAAGAAGTCTGTCTGGATATAAGAAGAAGTCTGTCTGGATATAAGAAGAAGTCTATCTGGATATAAGAAGAAGTCTGTCTGGATATAAGAAGAAGTCTATCTGGATATAAGAAGAAGTCTGTCTGGATATAAGAAGAAGTCTGTCTGGATATAAGAAGAAGTCTGTCTGGATATAAGAAGAAGTCTGTCTGGATATAAGAAGAAGTCTGTCTGGATATAAGAAGAAGTCTGTCTGGATATAAGAAGAAGTCTGTCTGGATATAAGAAGAAGTCTGTCTGGATATAAGAAGAAGTCTGTCTGGATATAAGAAGAAGTCTGTCTGGATATAAGAAGTCTGTCTGGATATAAGAAGAAGTCTGTCTGGATATAAGAAGAAGTCCATCTGGATATAAGAAGTCTGTCTGGATATAAGAAGTCTGTCTGGATATAAGAAGTCTGTCTGGATATAAGAAGAAGTCTGTCTGGATATAAGAAGTCTGTCTGGATATAAGAAGTCTGTCTGGATATAAGAAGTCTGTCTGGATATAAGAAGAAGTCTGTCTGGATATAAGAAGTCTGTCTGGATATAAGAAGTCTGTCTGGATATAAGAAGTCTGTCTGGATATAAGAAGTCTGTCTGGATATAAGAAGAAGTCTGTCTGGATATAAGAAGAAGTCTGTCTGGATATAAGAAGTCTGTCTGGATATAAGAAGAAGTCTGTCTGGATATAAGAAGTCTGTCTGGATATAAGAAGAAGTCTGTCTGGATATAAGAAGTCTGTCTGGATATAAGAAGTCTGTCTGGATATAAGAAGAAGTCTGTCTGGATATAAGAAGAAGTCTGTCTGGATATAAGAAGAAGTATTCTTGATATAAGAAGAAGTCTGTCTGGATATAAGAAGTCTGTCTGGATATAAGAAGAAGTCTGTCTGGATATAAGAAGTCTGTCTGGATATAAGAAGAAGTCTGTCTGGATATAAGAAGTCTGTCTGGATATAATAAGAAGTCTGTCTGGATATAAGAAGAAGTCTGTCTGGATATAAGAAGTCTGTCTGGATATAAGAAGAAGTCTGTCTGGATATAAGAAGAAGTCTGTCTGGATATAAGAAGAAGTCTGTCTGGATATAAGAAGTCTGTCTGGATATAAGAAGTCTGTCTGGATATAAGAAGAAGTCTGTCTGGATATAAGAAGAAGTCTGTCTGGATATAAGAAGAAGTCTACCTGCATATAAGAAGTCTGTCTGGATATAATAAGAAGTCTGTCTGGATATAAGAAGAAGTCTGTCTGGATATAAGAAGTCTGTCTGGATATAAGAAGAAGTCTATCTGGATATAAGAAGTCTGTCTGGATATAAGAAGAAGTCTATCTGGATATAAGAAGTCTGTCTGGATATAAGAAGAAGTCTGTCTGGATATAAGAAGTCTGTCTGGATATAAAGAGTCTGTCTGGATATAAGAAGAAGTCTGTCTGGATATAAGAAGTCTGTCTGGATATAAGAAGTCTGTCTGGATATAAGAAGTCTGTCTGGATATAAGAAGTCTGTCTGGATATAAGAAGTCTGTCTGGATATAAGAAGTCTGTCTGGATATAAGAAGAAGTCTGTCTGGATATTAGAAGAAGTCTGTCTGGATATAAGAAGAAGTCTGTCTGGATATAAGAAGTCTGTCTGGATATAAGAAGTCTGTCTGGATATGAGAAGTCTGTCTGGATATAAGAAGTCTGTCTGGATATAAGAAGTCTGTCTGGATATAAGAAGAAGTCTGTCTGGATATAAGAAGTCTGTCTGGATATAAGAAGTCTGTCTGGATATAAGAAGTCTGTCTGGATATAAGAAGAAGTCTGTCTGGATATAAGAAGAAGTCTGTCTGGATATAAGAAAAAGTCTATCTGGATATAAGAAGAAGTCTATCTGGATATAAGAAGTCTGTCTGGATATAAGAAGTCTGTCTGGATATAAGAAGTCTGTCTGGATATAAGAAGAAGTCTGTCTGGATATAAGAAGAAGTCTATCTTGATATAAGAAGAAGTCTTTCTGGATATAAGAAGAAGTCTATCTGGATATAAGAAGAAGTCTATCTGGATATAAGAAGTCTGTCTGGATATAAGAAGAAGTCTGTCTGGATATAAGAAGAAGTCTGTCTGGATATAAGAAGAAGTCTGTCTGGATATAAGAAGAAGTCTGTCTGGATATAAGAAGTCTGTCTGGATATAAGAAGAAGTCTGTCTGGATATAAGAAGAAGTCTATCTGGATATAAGAAGAAGTCTGTCTGGATATAAGAAGAAGTCTATCTGGATATAAGAAGAAGTCTATCTGGATATAAGAAGTCTGTCTGGATATAAGAAGAAGTCTGTCTGGATATAAGAAGAAGTCTGTCTGGATATAAGAAGAAGTCTGTCTGGATATAAGAAGAAGTCTGTCTGGATATAAGAAGAAGTCTGTCTGGATATAAGAAGAAGTCTGTCTGGATATAAGAAGAAGTCTGTCTGGATATAAGAAGAAGTCTGTCTGGATATAAGAAGAAGTCTGTCTGGATATAAGAAGAAGTCTGTCTGGATATAAGAAGAAGTCTGTCTGGATATAAGAAGAAGTCTATCTGGATATAAGAAGAAGTCTGTCTGGATATAAGAAGAAGTCTATCTGGATATAAGAAGAAGTCTATCTGGATATAAGAAGTCTGTCTGGATATAAGAAGAAGTCTGTCTGGATATAAGAAGAAGTCTGTCTGGATATAAGAAGAAGTCTGTCTGGATATAAGAAGAAGTCTGTCTGGATATAAGAAGAAGTCTGTCTGGATATAAGAAGAAGTCTGTCTGGATATAAGAAGAAGTCTGTCTGGATATAAGAAGAAGTCTGTCTGGATATAAGAAGAAGTCTGTCTGGATATAAGAAGTCTGTCTGGATATAAGAAGAAGTCTGTCTGGATATAAGAAGAAGTCCATCTGGATATAAGAAGTCTGTCTGGATATAAGAAGTCTGTCTGGATATAAGAAGTCTGTCTGGATATAAGAAGAAGTCTGTCTGGATATAAGAAGTCTGTCTGGATATAAGAAGTCTGTCTGGATATAAGAAGTCTGTCTGGATATAAGAAGAAGTCTGTCTGGATATAAGAAGTCTGTCTGGATATAAGAAGTCTGTCTGGATATAAGAAGTCTGTCTGGATATAAGAAGTCTGTCTGGATATAAGAAGAAGTCTGTCTGGATATAAGAAGAAGTCTGTCTGGATATAAGAAGTCTGTCTGGATATAAGAAGAAGTCTGTCTGGATATAAGAAGTCTGTCTGGATATAAGAAGAAGTCTGTCTGGATATAAGAAGTCTGTCTGGATATAAGAAGTCTGTCTGGATATAAGAAGAAGTCTGTCTGGATATAAGAAGAAGTCTGTCTGGATATAAGAAGAAGTATTCTTGATATAAGAAGAAGTCTGTCTGGATATAAGAAGTCTGTCTGGATATAAGAAGAAGTCTGTCTGGATATAAGAAGTCTGTCTGGATATAAGAAGAAGTCTGTCTGGATATAAGAAGTCTGTCTGGATATAATAAGAAGTCTGTCTGGATATAAGAAGAAGTCTGTCTGGATATAAGAAGTCTGTCTGGATATAAGAAGAAGTCTGTCTGGATATAAGAAGAAGTCTGTCTGGATATAAGAAGAAGTCTGTCTGGATATAAGAAGTCTGTCTGGATATAAGAAGTCTGTCTGGATATAAGAAGAAGTCTGTCTGGATATAAGAAGAAGTCTGTCTGGATATAAGAAGAAGTCTACCTGCATATAAGAAGTCTGTCTGGATATAATAAGAAGTCTGTCTGGATATAAGAAGAAGTCTGTCTGGATATAAGAAGTCTGTCTGGATATAAGAAGAAGTCTATCTGGATATAAGAAGTCTGTCTGGATATAAGAAGAAGTCTATCTGGATATAAGAAGTCTGTCTGGATATAAGAAGAAGTCTGTCTGGATATAAGAAGTCTGTCTGGATATAAAGAGTCTGTCTGGATATAAGAAGAAGTCTGTCTGGATATAAGAAGAAGTCTGTCTGGATATAATAAGAAGTCTGTCTGGATATAAGAAGAAGTCTGTCTGGATATAAGAAGTCTGTCTGGATATAAGAAGAAGTCTGTCTGGATATAAGAAGTCTGTCTGGATATAAGAAGTCTGTCTGGATATAAGAAGAAGTCTGTCTGGATATAAGAAGAAGTCTGTCTGGATATAAGAAGAAGTCTGTCTGGATATAAGAAGTCTGTCTGGATATAAGAAGAAGTCTGTCTGGATATAAGAAGAAGTCTGTCTGGATATAAGAAGTCTGTCTGGATATAAGAAGAAGTCTGTCTGGATATAAGAAGAAGTCTGTCTGGATATAAGAACTCTTTTCTTTTACTGGTGACAACTTTGAAAATTTGATATTTTTATTTCTACTTGTTTATACTTCATTGACTTTAAAATACTCTTGTATCAGGGGCGCCGAGTGTTGGATTAGATTCTGGTCACTTCATCCCAAGGGTGGTCTGCTTGGTCAGTTCACTAGCACCAGACGTAAACTAGAGAGTATCAGGTGCATGACAACAGACAAAAACAATGAGTACCTGATCACCGGAGATACGATGGGTTTGTTGAGGGTGAGGTCATTTCAATGTTTTGAGACATGTTCATAGTATGACATTTTCTACATTGTCTGAGGCTGACAGCCATATTGACTTGATTTACACAATAGTAACTCTTAAATCCTTTTAACTATGATAAAAAAAATTGTTTTTGTATTAGATCTGGGAAATCTAGGACATTAAAGAGTTTTGTAATACTGACAAAGGGCTGTGTTCATGTCTTAGATCTGGGACATTAAAGAGTTCTGTAATGCTGACAAGTTGACGCCTGAAGAAAGAGAAGAACGAGAGAGACGTCTAAAGAAAACTTTTGTCTACAGCAGACTTCCATTTAAACCAGAAGAGATTCTGGACACAATGGAGAAACTTAGAGAGAAAAGAATCTCAGTACCGGATGCCAGTAAACCCAGAAAAAACTTAAAGTCTCCGCGACTGGTTAGTTACACTTTCTACTAAACTTATATCAACTCTGTATGTATGTCTGTCTGTCTGGTAAAAAGTTTGTACACGTTATTTCTCCCACACCCAATCTCGGATCAAGTTTAAATTTTACACTATTATTTCTTTTACCTGACAACACCAGAATCAATAAAAAAAGACCAATTAGTTAATTAATTATTTTGTTTGGTATCTCAAACAAGGGAAATAAATTGTACTTGCCTGAAGAGGTGGTATAAGCAGAATTAGTCCCCTTCATTGGTCGCCTCTGAATTGAAACAAAAAATAGATCACTATACAATCTTCTCTAGACATAAGTACCTAACCCTATCTGCTGAGATATTTGCTCATATCGGCCCGAGGAGGCATGAGCAACAAGTTTGAATTTAGGTTGTTCCCCTTTTTTCTTTTGGAAATGCCTTTAAAAAGCAATAGCGGTAAATCCACTCAGCCCTTTCTTTCTCTCCCCCCTCCCTCCCAACTGGTCCAGACAAGTGATAGAGTTAGACCGTAGTGAGAAAGATAAAAGCTTAAATAGCGCCAAACAAAGCAATAGGTACAAATATTATTAATCGCATATATTTATTGTTGTTGGTCTAGATCTATTACAAATCTAATGACATGACTGATCCAAACTAATTGTTACAATTACACCACTAGCGGATCCAGAACTTTGAAATGAGGTAGGGGGGAGGCGATTTTTTTCCAAACCTTAACCTAACGCCCAGTAAACCCTAACGCCCAGTAAACCCTAACCCTAAGCATAAACGCGCGTACAAGCATATATTAGAATTTATTTTAAAAAAAGCCAGTGTTTCTCAACCTTCAGCCAAAAAAAGAAACACACACAAAAAAACAACACCAGACATGTGGAGGCCTGACAGGGGCCGAGCGCTGTGAGCTCCCCAGCAGGAGTTTTTGTTTTTGCATTCTTCACTGCAGAACCGCATTCTCCTGACATCTACAGCTTATTATTCATCCTATTAAACAAGACCTTTTATTATGTTTTACTTGAAAAAAAAAAAATAGCCATGTTGAGGCCTTTCTCTTGACACCCCTAGAAAGCGAAGCCCTGACGCCAAAAGCGTTTTCTTGCATTCTTCACTGCAGAAACGCATTCTCCTGACATCTACAGCTCGTCCTATTAAAAAGGATCCTTTGAATAATGTTTTACTTGAAAAATATTCTAATATGAATTTACAGACCCTTACTACATTGCAAATACAACCGATTTGTTCTTGAAAAGAAAAGGTACCCAACATATTTAAATTAAGACTTTGAGGATCGCCGCCGCAAAAAAAAAAAATATTCGAAAAATAATATTTAAAAAAAAGCTCATTTGTAAGTTATTTATTTTGTTCAATCGGCATGCTTGTAACTTTGTTTGTTACAGAACTAGAATTCAAAGCTCTAAACAAACAATTTCGCAAGTGCGAGGAGAAATTAAGTTGACCATTTATTTTCTTTTCTAATTTTTTTTTGCATTTTTAGGATTCTGGTCTGTAATGTGAGCTATAGTCTCAAAATGTTTTTATACAATAGAAAAATATCAGTATGAGGAAAGGTTAGAAAAAGGTGACTAGGAAAATAATATTTGGGTTCAGAATTGTTACTCTTATAATGAAAAATTTCGTATGAATTCTAAATTTTCTAATACAAAGTCTTTCTTAGAATAACTAAGATAAATTTGTGTGTAGTTACATAAACGCTGTCGCCTTATTTGACTTTTGTGTTTTAAAACGTCATCTCTTCATCTGGAAAGGGGAGAGGGTGGTAGAGTGAAAACGTTAATCCTCTTTCGATTTTATAATTTCTGCTCATGATTGCATTTGGCATTAAAGAATAGGGGGTGGGGTGACTCGATAAAAGAATTTAATTTATAGCATATATAAATTATATCAGTAAATTTTTTTTATATTTTTGTAATTTCTTAACTAAATACAAAAAGAGAAAAGTATTAGTTTGTCCGATGGGCGGAAGGTGATTACATGTATCGCCCCTCCCACCTTGTACAACCCTTTTTTCATTTTATATTTACTAATGATAACATTTGAGCTCAGAGTGTGTGTGCGACATAATATACAAATGGGTTAAAACATCAATATGTAGCTTTTATTATACTAGTCGACCCACGGCGTAGCATACGCCGTTATTTTGCAGGGCTGGCCTTAGGCCAATGCAACCTATGCGACCGCAGTGGGCCCCACACTTTCATAGGGCCCTCGCTAGTCCTATAACTTGTAACAGAATTCCAACAGCCTCCTGATGTAACAGGAGCTCCTTGAAATCTCCTGAAATTGCAAAATATACGAAAAAGTCCACGAAATCTCTGGAAATTAATTTTTTTTTTGAAAGCTCATACAAATCTCATGAAATTTATAGACAAAAATTGTCATTTTTGGGTGTCATTCAATATGGAAAACACCAATCCTACGCGCGATAAGTAAAAACGGCATTATGCATTACCCGTAATTGTGTAATCTGGTGAAAGAAGCTTCTCGCGCGTCAAACTAATGAAGAATTACTCGAGTTCAACAATTCTCGTATAGATATATTGAAACATTTGGTAATTCTTGCTATTGAGCGTGATCTATTTAGGAAATAAATTTTTATGACATACTGTATGACTTCGCTACACGCAAGGCTCGTAAAGTAATTCTGCACGTAGTAAAAATGAAAAATAAAATGCAAAGACGAATTTATTTTCTAATATAAATTCTTAATTGTCACTTATAATCCGTATCCCTACCCAAACTTGGCCCCGCGAAATCCGTTTTGCATAGGGCCCCACAACGGTTGAGTCCGGCCCTACTATTTAGTGACTAAAAGTACTTGGGGTGGAAATAAAAAAGACACGACTTCTTGGTCACAACGGTTAAGTCCGGCCCTGCTATTTTGTGACGGGTGAATACTACTTGTTCTGCCCACCTCTTTTTTTTTCGTAATGTAACTCTAGTCCGTCCCACTTGCAGAAATAAAAGAGTGATCTTTCCTTTACTTCTTGCGTGTCCAAACTCTTGAGCCATGAAGAGGATAATATATATATATATAGATAGATTCAACTAATTTTGTTCACAAACTATGGTTTCTCCATAAAAATAGGATCCCCCCCCCATTCAGGGGACTAAAGTGGGGAGGGCAGTAGAAGCAATCGTCAATCCCCCCCCCCCCCCTTTTACCGAATCGGCTAAGATACCAGAAGTTTAGCGACATAATATAAAAATTATATTGTAATTCAACTAATTTTGTTCACAAACTATGATTTCTAATTAAAAGTAGGGCCCCACTCAAAGGGTTTAGGTTGGAAGGGCAGTAGATATATTCTAATCTAAAAATAGGTTGAAATATAAATGATTAGTATATTAGTAAACTAATAAATTCGTATACAAATTGTGTGATTTCTTTACTAAAATTCGTCCGCCACCCCATTTCAGGGGGGGGGGGGAGGGCGAGCGCCCCTTCCGCCCCGCCCCCCTTGATCCGCCAGTGAATTACACTTTGTATAAGCTTGGCTTCTTTTTTTTTAAAGTTTTTTAAATTTTTTGTTTGTTTGTTTATGTCCCTTTGTGAGGCATTAATTCAATTGGTAACTAAGGACTAGGGTAAGGGATGACAATTGTAATTTGAAGAGAAAAAGAAAATATACATGTCTATTTTATGTTTATTTCATAGCTAAGTGATGCGTTGCTAGCGTTTACAATTACAATCCTAAAAAAGGTCAACGACATTTTATCCCCAAATTTAAATCAGCTGACCTCAGTTGTCCAATAAAAAGCTGAAGTACAACAAGATCGGTGTTATTATAAGGCGTCCTACCCTGTTATCTGATCCAGTGTAAATACCATGGGCCATACACTTCAACTGTTAAATTGTATACTAAATACTTTAATAAATAAAAGAGTATTGTAGAATGATAGACACTATGTTACTTATTGATTCCATCAATGCTCAAAGTCTTGCCAAACTTGTGTTCAGCTGAGCAGTGTGCGATGTCACACACAGCCAATTGTCTCCGTGGAACTCATTGATGAAAGGAATCTCATTCTGACTGCCAGCCAGGACCGTACTGTTAGACTTTGGACCAAGAACTGTACTTACATCGGGACCTTTGGTGAGATCTGGAAGCCAATACCAACTGTAGTGGGAGCTGTTGTGTAAGTTATGCTATAACATACATACTTACATTTTTTGAATTAAGAATTTTTTTCCCCAAGTAATTCCACATCTCTGTAGTCTGTTTAGTTGTATTAAAAATGTTATACTACTAAGTAATTTATAACAATACCTCTATTTCCCAATGTTCTTTTCCTAAACGGAAAACATTGCAAATTCTGAGTATTTAGCGGAACACATTGCACATTCTGAGTGTTTAGCGGAACACTTTGCACATTCTGAGTATTTAGTGGAACACTTTGCACATTCTGAGTATTTAGCGGAACACATCGCACATTCTGAGTGTTTATCGGAACACTTGGCACATTCTGAGTATTTAGCGGAACACATCGCACATTCTGAGTGTTTATCGGAACACATCGCACATTCTGAGTGTTTATCGGAACACATCGCACATTCTGAGTGTTTATCGGAACACTTTCTTATATCTTTAGAGAGATATTAATTCACGTGGTGCACTACTAGTTAATTATTCCATGAGTTCGTTCAATACCTATTGAGGCCTTGCAGAACACTAGAGAGTTCCTAGGTAAACAGTTTGGGAAACACTGCTCTATTCAATTCGAAAGCTGCTAACAAAAACTTAAAACCTGGGTGAGTGGACACACATCAAAAAACGGCTTTAACGATTTTCTTAGAAATTTGACAGTCAATGTATATCGTTGAGGAAAGAATGACTAGATCTTTGATGACACGGACACTTTAGTTGGACTATTATAATTTTCAATCAAAAAAAAAAGAAACAAATGTATAGTCTTCTGAGAAGTCTAGATCTAAAGGCCAATTATTGGAATATTATACAGTGTAGTAGACCTATACATTCGCTTATCCATGATTCTTCTTCGGGGAAGGGGTGATGTGTGACGGGTTAACATTATTTCATTGTTTTTTAATCGAGTATTTAATAGCTATAAAGAGAAAAAAATAGCTCTATACATTGTATTAAGGAGGCACTGTCTTTTTTTTTAAAGTATTCTTAATGCTTTTCTTGTGTTGGTTGATTTGGAGAACCAGTTAATCAGTGGGCGATTGAAACGAAACAAAAATTCTTCTAAGATTTTGTCCAATCACGTCACAAGAATTTGTTGTTGTTTTTTTCTGTCAACTTTTATATGAAACTTAAATCTTTTACACCCTGGAATTCCCCAGGTCTTTGTTTAATGACAGGCTGACTTCGGTACCTTTCTTCATTATTTTATTTCTCAATGCTTTAGACAAAGGTTTTTTTTTATGGCCGACAATGTTTAGACGTGTGAATAAAAAATGTTACCAAATTAATCTATAAATTTGTAGAGCATTTGTCAAACAATGTGTTTTATTTCTAAACTAATAATCAGCTACATCTATAAACATATTTCCACGTGTAATCAGCTACATCTATAAACATATTTCCACGTGTAATCAGCTACATCTATAAACATATTTCCACGTGTAATCAGCTACATCTATAAACATATTTCCACGTGTAATCAGCTACATCTATAAACATATTTCCACGTGTAATCAGCTACATCTATAAACATATTTCCACGTGTAATCAGCTACATCTATAAACATATTTCCACGTGTAATCAGCTACATCTATAAACATATTTCCACGTGTAATCAGCTACATCTATAAACATATTTCCAATCAGTGAAAAGTTCCCGCGGTTACCTAAAGATATCCAGCGTTGTGCCTCTGCTCGCTCTCTGGCTACGCTACACAATGGGAAAATGCCCAAGTGGAGAACTGCTTGCTATGTGGTCAGACGTCATATATATGAACAACGCAGAGTAAGTCTAGATATGTGTGTGAGTGTGTGTGTGTGTGTGAGTGTGTTCTGTGCACTTTTGACGAACTATTATATATTAGCTGTGTAGAATCGTCTGACGTTTAAAGATTGAATTGTTAAGGTTCACTAACTGTATCACAAATGACTTACTTTATTCACTAATAGTACCACTAATGACTTGCTTACTTTATTCACTAATAGTACCTATTATTGCTTGTTTACTTTCCAACCAAATGAAAGGAAAAACTCCTGGAAGAGAACAAAGCCAAGCTGAAGGCTGAGAGATCAGCTCGAGGTGAACCAGAAAGTGAGGAGTCCTTGGCTAACAATGACCGCTACGTCAGTAAAATTCTGGGTAAATATTACGTGCCCAGGCGCCGTTATAAAGGACCAATGGACCTGAAAGAGCAAGGCTTTCCTCCACTCGTCATCTTCAAAGGAAGGGTAACTCTCATTCATATCTTTTCATTTCAAGTCAACTCTTTATAAGCCATGTCAATCAGCTGCTGTCTTTGATCAGTAAAGGTTAACTCCTGGATAAAGAGAACCAAACTGTGACGCTGCGATACACCACATATAAGTAACGAGAACAAATCATACCAATATTTCCAACCATTACAACCCTTACACATCTAAATACCTAATATCATACCGCCATTCTCTCAACTCTTATCCTATAGTTTCTCCCTATCCCAAAGACACACGCAAAATAAAATAATCCACTAAACATACGCACCAAAACAAAAATACAACAAAAAAAAAACAAAACCTTTCAGACTAATTAGAGAGACAATGAGTCTAAACACGCGCTGAATCACGAATGGCAAGCTGCAATGGCCATGAACAAATTAAAATTCTCATACTGAAACGAGAAAAAGTAAAGATGTAATGACGCCACAGACTCAGATCCAAATTAATGAGAAAAAAAGTTCTACGAGTTAAAAACAAAAACAAAATAGATCAGAAAAACCAAACCACTAAAAATAAGTATTCCAACTCCTAGCTAACATTCCTGTACCACATTGAGCGCCAAAACGTTCTGCTCTGCTCGTACCATCTCCCCTTTCACTACATACCCCCCACTTTGTGTCATGGGGTTAAAAGATTCATGTCTATAGATTAAACATTGAATATTTTAAAATCTAGCATAAAGTAAAAAAAAAAAAAAAAGTAAAGTTCCCCTTTCAGACCTTGTGATCTTTAGGGCAGATAATGTAAATAGTCATCTGTTTCTGTGACCGATGGTTAACTAGGGTGTCATGTGGCCAGCACAATGATCAACAGCATAACTGTCTTAAAATCTTCTTATCATGTCTTGAAACCTACCTTTGCATTTCTTTAAATCTGCAATTGTATTGAAATCTAGCACAACTTTACACTGTTGTCTTTACATGTACCATTCACGTCTTTACATGTACCATTCACGTCTTTACATGTACCATTCACGTCTTTACATGTACCATTCACGTCTTTACATGTACCATTCACGTCTTTAAATCTACCATTGTTTCTTTCAATTGCCATACATGTCTTCTAATCTACATATGCATGTCTTTCAATTGCCATACATGTCTTCTAATCTACATATGCATGTCTTTCAATTGCAATACATGTCTTCTAATCTACATATGCATGTCTTTCAATTGCAATACATGTCTTCTAATCTACATATGCATGTCTTTCAATTGCCATACATGTCTTCTAATCTACATATGCATGTCTTTCAATTGCCATACATGTCTTCCAATCTACATATGCATGTCTTTCAATTGCCATACATGTCTTCTAATCTACATATGCATGTCTTTCAATTGCAATACATGTCTTCTAATCTACATATACATGTCTTTCAATTGCCATACATGTCTTCTAATCTACATATGCATGTCTTTCAATTGCCATACATGTCTTCTAATCTACATATGCATGTCTTTCAATTGCAATACATGTCTTCTAATCTACATATGCATGTCTTTCAATTGCAATACATGTCTTCTAATCTACATATGCATGTCTTTCAATTGCAATACATGTCTTCTAATCTACATATGCATGTCTTTCAATTGCCATACATGTCTTCCAATCTACATATGCATGTCTTTCAATTGCCACACATGTCTTCTAATCTACATATGCATGTCTTTCAATTGCAATACATGTCTTCTAATCTACATATGCATGTCTTTCAATTGCAATACATGTCTTCTAATCTACATATGCATGTCTTTCAATTGCAATACATGTCTTCTAATCTACATATACATGTCTTTCAATTGCCATACATGTCTTCTAATCTACATATGCATGTCTTTCAATTGCCATACATGTCTTCTAATCTACATATGCATGTCTTTCAATTGCAATACATGTCTTCTAATCTACATATGCATGTCTTTCAATTGCAATACATGTCTTCTAATCTACATATACATGTCTTTCAATTGCAATACATGTCTTCTAATCTACATATGCATGTCTTTCAATTGCAATACATGTCTTCTAATCTACATATACATGTCTTTCAATCTACTTATGTATGTGTCTCATAAGTGTGCACCTTACCAAACAACTCTACCCCGACCACTGTATCCAATGGAGCCTCTCTACAAACCTCCAACATTTTTTGACATCGATTCCAGGAGACCTCTTCAGTATAAAACTAGGAGACAGACCAGACATGTGAGTATGTGCTTTACACATGGCTAGATGACAGACCAGACATGCGAGTATGTGCTTTACACATGGCTAAATGACAGACCAGACATGCGAGTATGTGCTTTACACATGGCTAAATGACAGACCAGGCATGTGAGTATGTGCTTTACACATGGCTAGATGACAGACCAGGCATGTGAGTATGTGCTTTACACATGGCTAAATGACAGACCAGACATGTGAGTATGTGCTTTACACATGGCTAAATGACAGACCAGACATGCGAGTATGTGCTTTACACATGGCTAAATGACAGACCAGGCATGCGAGTATGTGCTTTACACATGGCTAAATGACAGACCAGACATGCGAGTATGTGCTTTACACATGGCTAAATGACAGACCAGGCATGTGAGTATGTGCTTTACACATGGCTAGATGACAGACCAGACATGCGAGTATGTGCTTTACACATGGCTAAATGACAGACCAGACATTCGAGTATGTGCTTTACACATGGCTAAATGACAGACCAGGCATGTTAGTATGTGCTTTACACATGGCTAAATGACAGACCAGACATTTGAGTATGTGCTTTACACATGGCTAAATGACAGACCAGGCATGCGAGTATGTGCTTTACACATGGCTAAATGACAGACCAGACATGTGAGTATGTGCTTTACACATGGCTTAATGACAGACCAGGCATGTGAGTATGTGCTTTACACATGGCTAGATGACAGACTAGACATGCGAGTATGTGCTTTACACATGGCTAAATGACAGACCAGACATGCGAGTATGTGCTTTACACATGGCTAAATGACAGACCAGGCATGTGAGTATGTGCTTTACACATGGCTAAATGACAGACCAGACATTTGAGTATGTGCTTTACACATGGCTAAATGACAGACCAGGCATGCGAGTATGTGCTTTACACATGGCTAAATGACAGACCAGACATGCGAGTATGTGCTTTACACATGGCTAAATGACAGACCAGGCATGTGAGTATGTGCTTTACACATGGCTAGATGACAGACCAGACATGCGAGTATGTGCTTTACACATGGCTAGATGACAGACCAGACATGCGAGTATGTGCTTTACACATGGCTAAATGACAGACCAGACATGCGAGTATGTGCTTTACACATGGCTAAATGACAGACCAGGCATGTGAGTATGTGCTTTACACATGGCTAGATGACAGACCAGACATCTGAGTATGTGCTTTACACATGGCTAGGAGACAGACCAGACATGCGAGTATGTGCTTTACACATGGCTAGGAGACATAGGTGAAAATGTGCTTTACGCGTGACTTGGTGCTCATTAGATAGTTTGTAATAAGCTGCAACTAAAACACTATTTCAGCTGTTAATATTTGAAAATGTTTTATATTGGCTAGAATAAGTTCAAAATATTTTCTTTAGTTTTAAATATTGTTGGGAAAAGGGAAAAAAAGTTAGAGAATGGCTTGAATTACAAGAATATATTTCAACAAGATTGTTTAAATAAAGAAAGCCAATAAATTAGATTTCGATCTATATTTACAGTAAGCATATCATTAGAACACGTCCTCCTGGGAACCACTGCCCAGTTACCAGTTCTTTACAGTGACGTGTTAATAGACACGGAAAGTGTTTTATCTATCCACAGAGTATTTCATCGTACGTTTTTAATTTACCCAAACACTCAGCCTATTCTCTAATGAACCTAATTAGTAAAAAAAAAAGCAGTTGTTAGTAGCTATCGAGAGAATTCTATCAGCTTATTTAGAAAAGAGTATTAAAACGGATGCTGTGGTGTTGTTTGTGTCACGTTTTGCTATTCAATAACGTAACATAGTCAATCCATTCAGATATTTGAGTATTAAGTTTCAACTGTTTCACCCTTCTCATGGAGCAATGCATGGTTTCCTAAACATTTGATTTCTACGAACCAGCCTGAACTTTGTCACTCCGGTCGATAGTCTCACTGAATGTCACTCTGGTAGATAGTCTCACTGAATGCACTGCTAGTATAACCCTAACCTAATGTTTCCAAGCAGATGATGAATATCTTCAACCAAATCTGTGGGGATCCAATCAGATATGCACAAAACAGTCGCAGCCAGTCAGGTTCAAGTTGGGCCTCAACACCAACAAAAAGGGCTTCCCAAGGTTTGTGTTAGCTCTAGGTGCTGTGTGGTAGAGGTCTGTTTCTTATATTATTCAGTTCAGACGTTACTTCAAAAAAAGAAGAAAAGTCCTTCGCATTTCATGTGTCAATCTAGTCATGCATGTTAATGATGAATATCTTCAACCAAATCTGTGGGGATCCAATCAGATATGCACAAAACAGTCGCAGCCAGTCAGGTTCAAGTTGGGCCTCAACACCAACAAAAAGGGCTTCCCAAGGTTTGTGTTAGCTCTAGGTGCTGTGTGGTAGAGGTCTGTTTCTTATATTATTCAGTTCAGACGTTACTTCAAAAAAAGAAGAAAAGTCCTTCGCATTTCATGTGTCAATCTAGTCATGCATGTTAATGACTTCAACTCTGCTAAGTCGTTGGTTTTCCTGGCTGATTCAGGTAACCTATTACATTCTCTAATGGCACTAGGGAAGAAAGAGGACTTGTATGAATTATTTCTAGCGTATAAGAAATAAGAAATGTGCCTGTATCTTTGTGTTATTCTTAGTATTGCATTAGGTTTTGTTTTTCTATTTATAAACTATGGTTTCTTCGATGTTTTGTGTGTGTGTGTGTGTTGATGGATAGAGGTTTGTGTTGTGTTGTGTGTGTGTGTTGATTGGTAGAGGTCTGTGTTTTGTGTCTGTTTGTTGATTGGTAGAAGTCTGTGTTGTGTTCTGTGTGCGTGTGTTGATTGGTAGAAATATGTGCGTGTGGCACGCGCCAGTGCCTCGTTTGGCAGACTTCCAGAACGTGCGGCCACGGAGAAGATACAGCATATCTACAAAAACTAAACTTTGACAATGATGTAGTCCTACTCTCCCTTCAGAGTCCTGACTTTATATTCCAACCACACACACAAAAAAAAAAAAGCTAAACTCATTCCACATTGTAAAAAGTGTGTACACGTTATTTCTCCGACACCCAATCTCGGGTCAAGTTTTTACAATTACTTTTACCTTATAAAACAAGAATTAAATAAAAGTAACTATTTGCTAAATTGACTATTTGTGACGAAATGTTAATAAGTTATTATTTGGCTTGTTTATTTATGTCTAGGGGAAATTTTATTAATTTTATCCCGCTCACATATAAGATTTTGTACAGGCACACCGCAACTAACAGTAAGAACAGACCAATATTATAAGTTCATAAATAAAAATAATTTAATGAATGAAAGTTTACAAAAGAAAATGATCAAATAAAATTATAATTAAGAAATGAAATGAAGGTGCTAATATCTAACATAACTGCTCATCATGGATTGCTAATTGGTGAGTGATTGGAAGAGAAGATTGTTCCTATGTCTGGCTACTTATATGCTTAGCTGCTAGCCCGTGGGTCGTCTTCTGGCGGTCGTAAGACTGGCACTCAGAAGGATGAGTCATCCGGCCCTGTCTTAGGACGTCGGCTCGGGATGTTCTCTATGCTGTAGGCAAGCTGGCTCTAGTGTGAAGCCGTTGCCTGTTTAGTAGTAGAGAGGGTTGGTGCTGCAGACTAAGTTGTAGTGGGACGATCTCTCAGCTCTAGCTCGTAGAGAGCCGTGCTAACTCAACACCAGTTTATCTTCTGCTGCGAAGGTCGCTCTAATCTGTCGGCATTAGGCAATAGCTATTGGGCAGTGGACAGTTTGGGCCGGGTACTGGGCAGATGATACTGGGCAGTATAAGGCACTGTGGACACTGGGCAATATTTTAAGGCCGAGGACAGTAGGCAATGCCTTCTTGCTAATAGGTATATAATTGGGGGGGGGGGGTCTGGTGTGGTCTGCTCCGGTTACAGCTTTGGGTGGAGATCTGGTAGTTATAGCAGTCGGGTGTAGCAATCGTGTGTAGCAATCGGGGGTAGCAACCAGACTGGGGATAAGACAGACAATTAGGAACCTCCTAAAGGCATAGAACAGGGAGTCCCATATGCCTTGCATTCATTCAGATGCAAGCATGGGTATCAATACCAATAGGGCATTTAAGACAATTAGTTAAAAAATCTTAATGCATGCGCATATAACTCAATAACAAAAGGATATAAGTAAGATAACCACAATAAATGTGCTATTGCACAACGTAGGATGATACTAGTCAAGATTCATCCATCAAATTTGATTACGACTATAAGTAATCAGTTATAGTAAAATGGGGAATGAGCATTGTATTTACTAAAGGATAAGATGAAAATAAAATATTAGGGATATGGCTACAGTAATAAGGGTTTGATATAGTTAATCAAAATTACATTCATCCAAGGAATTATAAGTTCACAAGGGTGGGAGACATAATAACATGTATGAGGGATATACAACAGAAATGTGAAATAATTAATTTCACATGGGCTCTGTAAGTTTAGAGCACTGCGATCTAAATTCTTAGACAGTACTTAGATTCACTAAAGGGTATTGTTTACACCAATCACTAAAATACAGTAATGGATGACACATAACAAATTAAATGTGATAACTATAGTTTCAAATGTAGACAACCATAGCGGCATTAATAATACTATGTGAAGATATAGCATCGACATAAAATAGTACAAGATACATACATAATAAAGTCATAATGTAATGACGGGGAACGTGGTTGTGTACTAATGTGTACTCACACATTCCTATAAGATAAAATGAGTATAGTAAAATATTTACACTTACCCGTTTGTCCCTAATGAAACCTCACAACTAAACTTCCTAACAGAGGAGACTGTATGAATCCTAGCGGGCCTAACTTGGAATGCTTTGGTCTCTCTCTATATATAGATGGGACTTTTCGTTTAACGGGTGGGGAAGAAAGCTAGCTGATTTACTCACATGTATCGATGTACCGGAGATGTCAGGCGTCAGGTCAGATTTATGGTCAATATTCGTTGCCTACCGTGAGAGTAAAGTCTTAAGCGAATATGTATCTGTCCAGCCCGAGTGCAATGCTATTCTTAGAGCGATGTGTATCCTGCGGGGGGGGGGGGGGGGGGGATAGGTGTGAAAAGTTATTAGGCCGCGGCGTGTAGCGCTGGTGCAGCGACTTATTGTGTGCTGGTCACCTGTCCAGCGGTCAATAATTAAAAGTTAGCCCAAGAGAAGCTGGTTAATGTTTTACGTCGAGATTTGTCCCGTGAGAAACAGTGCGAGGGGAGATAAATCCTAAAAGAATTTAGTTATGGGTGGACAAGAAAATAATTGTTTTAAGTTAAAAATTAAAGTTTCTCACGGTTTGCTGGGAAAAACTCAAATGAACTTTTGCATGCAAGTTTCGTATCGTCACACTATTGTAATTATTTTATTTGTTTGGTATTGAACAAAGGAAATAAATGGTTCTTGACAGATGTGGTGGTATACGTGTAATTAGTCCAGGGGCGGACTGGGTGTCGAAATCGCCCCGGGCTTGTCTATACAATCCGGCCCACAAATTATGTGCCACATGATGGCCATTCCATTATATGTGTCCTCAAGAGCATTGTGTAAAGTTTAATATTGCATCGAAAGTAGTTAGCTAAATGAATAACTTATTAGATAATTTTGAAACTATCCGATAAGTGTTCCTTTTAATGAGAATATTATCAAATCTGAAAACACTTTATTGGCATTCATGCGGCCCTTTCGGTGGCCCTACCAGCCCAACTGGGTACCGGCCCACCGGGCATTTGAATTAGTCCCATTTATCCAAAATGTACTTAAAATTTAGAAACTAACAATAAATAAATATAAAACCTTCAATAGCACTTCGCTGGCACAGTGATTAGTTTGTTGGCTTGTGAAGATCTGAAGCCCACGAGTTTGACTTCAAGTCTTACACCTTTTTTTAAAAATAAAATGTATTTAAAAAGCGATAAAGCGATCACGCTCACATTCAGAGAAACGTCTTTTCACCGCTCATCTGGTCCAGACAAGTGATTGGATCATAGCGCATGGAGCAAACTAAAAGCATGAGATCGTGCTAAAAACACTGATAAACATATTTCTAATCGTACAGATTTTTATTATAAGTCTAGATCTTAACAAACTTGATGATTGATCCAAACTAAAATTGATACAATACGCTTTATATATGCTTTGTTTTTGTTTTTTTAAAGTATTATTGTAATGTCTTTATTTACTGAGTAATTCATTTTTAGCGGCCCCCGAAAGGGGAAAAGACGCTATTAGTTTTGTGCGAAACGTCTGTCTGTCTGTCCGTCCGTCCCGTTTAGATCTCGTAAACTAGAAAAGATATTGAAAATCCGACATCACAATATTTTAGACCATTCATAGTTCTGATGCAACGGCTACTTTTTATTTTTTCTGAAAGCGAAAAATCTAATTTTTTAAATCAGTTATGCAAGCAGTTTATTAAAGAGAAAAAGCTAATTAGTAGGCATTATAAGTTAGACCTAATTTAAAATGAATAGTAATCTTATAAACTTCATTTTTATGAACATTTTTTTTTAATTGTGGAAGTTTTTTTTTTTTTTTTTTTTTTTTAAGGATTCGAATAAGAGATTGAGCCTTTTCAAAACAATTGGATCAATTATAAGACATCAGTTAGGCCAAGGGAGGCGCGGTGGCTGAGCGGTAAAGCGCTTGGCTTCCGAACTGGGGGTCCGGGTTCAAATCCTGGTGAAGACTGGGATTTTCAACTTTGGAATCTTTGGGCGCCTCTGAGTCCACTCAGCTCTAATGGGTACCTGACATTAGTTGGGGAAAAGTTTAGACGGTTGGTCGTTGTGCTGGCTACATGACACCCTCGCTAATCGTAGGCAACAAAAACAGATGAACTTTACATCATCTGTCCTATAGACCACAAGGTCTAAAAGGGGAACTAGTTAGACCAGGTTCACATCTAACTTTACATTCACTTTCACCTATCCTTTGATCTGCGGGACCGTTGGGGCACTACACAAGATCTGTTAACCTTCTTTCTCCATTCTTATCTCTCATTTGTCTTTGATATAATTTCATTTGCATGTTCTTTCTGAAAATATTGAAGCCTGCCTGGGTGGACCTTTTTGGGGGCCGATTTTGAGTTTCCACACAAACTGTCTTTTGTAACCTTGTTATATTTAAAATAGTATCATTATATTTGTATACCGTCCACAGCGCTGGCATCGAAATGTAAGTAAATAAGTAGCAATATCAAAGTTTTAAAATAGTTGGATAAAATTTGAATTTAGTTTGTACATCATCTTCATCGATTCAATTTGAATTCTTACTTTTGTGGGTAAAGACAGCTGGTTGTCATGGTGACCAATAGACACCGAGGTTAAAAGATGGAAGATTGGAAGTATTTTTTCAAACATTACTCTCTCGTGCTTTTACATTGCCAACGGCATGTGTGACAACGTCATCATTAGGAATGGAATTGTATGCAGCACCGATGCGGTATATTTTTAATTGTAGCTCTCTACCCGCCCCCCCCCCCCGCCTACTTTAGATGGTAACGTCTGTTTTATTTCGTAAGAGATTTTCTGTTTTCGTTGAGACTTCTGAGTGGGTGGAACCTGGGTGGACACTCGAAACAGCTCTAACGATTTTTTCTAGAAATTAGATACTCGCTGTATCATCGGGAATTACTAGCTCGTTGGCCACACTAGGAAAACTCAATATTGACCGTTATAATTTTGAAGGTATAAATGGAAAGAAATTTAAATTTGCCTCGAGAACGAGAAAATATTTATCTTGAACGGACTTCTACAGATTTGGGTATTTTCAGGTTCATGGAAGAGTTGAATAACTGAATGTTCATGAACATTAAGCGCATGGTCTAGATCTCAAGGCCTATCCGTGGAATATTATAAAGTGTAGTAGGTCTATAGTATTCTATACATTCGCTTAACCAGGATTGTTTCTCGGAGAGAAGAGGGGAAGGAATTGGGGGATGTAGAAAATGTTCCCTTGTTTTTGTTCATTAATCTCACATTCATGAATTGTTCAGAGAAAAACCAATCGCTCTAGAAGTTGTTTAATGGAGGTATGTTTTTATTTCTTGTTAATTGCTATAGCCGACACAATGGATCAGAACTCCAATTTGGACGAGGAGTCTAAAAAAGGTCTGGACAGATCTGCAAACCAAAGTCCGGAAAGGTAGAATACATTTAACAAATAAAGAAAAGAATAATCTTAACTAATTTGTGATATATATAAATTTAGTATCTTCAGTGAAGAATCTATTAAGACAGAGTTATCTGCTCGAAGCTCAAGATTTGCTCATCCTGAGACTAAACGTGTTTGGTTCTTGAATCATGGAAGTAAACTGTGGACTCAAATTAATCAAACAAATTCATTCTTGTGAAGTAGTCGTTTGGTTCAGCTTTTGTCCAACATTTCATGATCTTTTCAATAACAAAACATCCAACTTCGCTTATAAAATACAGACATTCCTCGTGTGTTCATCTAGTCATGGATGTAAAATAAGAGACTTAAACTGCTAAGTTAATGTTTTTCCTGGCTGATTCAAGCAACCCATTCCATGCTCAAATGAAACTAGAGAAGAAGGAACATTTTGTCCTAACATATGAAATAAGAAATATGCCTTTATCTTTATGTTTTACTGGGTATTTTATAGGTTATGTTTTTGTATTTGTAAGTTAGGGTTCTGTGTTTTATGTGTTTTAGCGTGTCTTGAAGAATATCTAAATTGAGTGATTTTACTCATGGTGTTACTCTAGTCAGATGTGAATATTCGTTTGTTATAAATCTTACGACTGTAACATACACAAATTCTAATGTTGTTCTAACGAATGTTAAATAGCAATTAAGTTTTAAGTTCGAGCTTGTTAGTTTTGCAGAATTTCTTTTGATTTTATAATTTTTTTCAAATAATTTCGTCAATATGAGATTACATAATTACTTTTGATGAATCAGGCCTTATAACACTTAGATATTTGCGTGTTTAGGCTGTAGAACAGGAAGAACATGTTTACCATAAATATTGTTCTTTTCTTTTCCTTATAACCTTGACCCAAAAAAGTTGAACTAAAATAGTTTACAGTTGGAGATGAGTCTTTAGTGAGTTAGTCACCACGAAGCTTATATCAACTCATTCATTCTGTCAGTCTGGGGGACAATCTTGGTCACTCCCACTTCCCATTGTCTTATCAAGCTGAACTATTGCACAATTATTCCTTGTCAATGACAACATATAAATCAATTTTAAAAACTCAAACAATAGTTAATAAATTAATCGTAATTAATTAAATGTTTTATATAGAAAATGTACCTTCCATTTGTATAAGTCCTTGAACAGCAGCTGGCTAACATGTCTGCAGCTCATTGGGGTTCACGACACACATTTGGAATACAGACTTGAACAAAAAATGGCTTTTGAAACGGTAGAACTGGAACCTTGTGTCAGATACCCCCTCCCCCCCCCATTGTTCACAAAAATGATTGGCATAAGCATAAACAATGTGCGCTAAACAAAAACAATGTGCATACTCTAGTCCAATGGCACACATTTATTATTGTTGGTCTAGCTCTATTAAAAATTATGCACATGATGGATTCGAAATAATTCATGACTTGTCTGCTAGATTGAACACCTGACTTGTCTGCTAGATTGAACACCTGACTTGTCTGCTTTATTGAACACCTGACTTGTCTGCTTTATTGAACACCTGACTAGTCTGCTGAATTGAACACATGACTTTTCTGCTAGACTGAACACTTTAATGCAAACCTTTCTATAATTTATGCGTTTCTTTCTATTTCTCAACTACACATCATTGTATATCCATCAGGAAACTTCTGTTTGAGGTCAGTAACACGGGGACAATGATCAGTTCTATCACTACTGACGGCTCAAGTCAGCACAGCTTCAGTACCAGTTCTGATGAAGGCATGATCTATCAGCCATCAGCGCCCCTACATAAGAAGACTCAGGACGTTGCGGGCCGACTGTGGAGCCCGCGCTTTCCAGGAGAAGGGCGTCTCATTCGTGACAAACTCAACACAAGGGAGCCACTGTCCAGTGATTCTGAGGAGGACCACTTTCTCAGCTCAAGCAGCAAAGCGCAGTTCTCACCTCATTTCATGGACCGCGCCCTCTTGTACAACCCCCACATCGACAGTGATGAGACCGATAGTGACGTGGAGATGAATTATCCTGGTCTATGTCTTTACAGGCCCGACTCTGACCTCAATGCTACAGGCCTCGTCAACCCCATCAACACCTCTTCTGACATGAAGTTGCCTTCCATCAGTCAAACGAATTCTAGAAGTAGTTTAAAAATCAAGTATTCTCATCTTTTATAAACTGTTGCTATGGGGACTTTTTTTGTTCTAAATCTCAAGTCACACATGCACACATGTATATTAGAAACTAAATATATAAGAATTATCCAGCAATATGTATTAGTCATTTTTTTTATACACGATACAATGTTTCAATAAAGGATACAGAGTTTAAATAAGCAATAAAGTGTTGAAATAAGGCATACATTGCTTCAATAAATAATACATTATTTAAATAAGAGATCAATGCAAATGTAGGATCATATATCTCAATTAAAAATTGACAATGTTAAATTCAAATTCTTTTATTTTTTATTGTGTTGAAAAAAAAATCATTTGCGGCTTTTTAGTCTTTTCAAATAATGTTTTATCCATCTTTCCTAGGTCATGTTTTTACTTTAAAAAAATAGGGATCGCATTTTTTAAATTTTTGTTTGTTGTATTATATTAATTTTAAAGTTTTGTCAAAGTACCCAAGTGGATCTACATTTCTACGTATAGATGATTAGGTAGATTATTTTATTGTTGTTTATAGCTTATAGATCTAGCCATATTGTTGTATATATCTGTAGATCTTATCGAAGACAAGCCTTATTGGCTAGCTTAGAGCATCTCCAGCTTTCTGTTGAAGACAAGCCTTATTGGCTAGCTTAGAGCATCTCCAGCTTTCTGTTGAAGACAAGCCTTATTGGCTAGCTTAGAGCATCTCCAGCTTTCTGTTGAAAACAAGCCTTATTGGCTAGCTTAGAGCATCTCCAGCTTTCTGTTGGTCTGCCTGCTGAACAGTTTGGACACGTTCTTTAGATCAAGCAGTTTTTCTTTTACCCGACTAAAGAAGAATCAATAAAAAAAAACAATTACCTAATTAACTATTGATAATTAATCATTGTGTTAGGTATCTCAAACAAGGAAAAGAAATTGTACTTCATATAAACTGAATTAGTCCCCTTTATAGGTCGCCGCTTTAGAATGTTGGCTTGAGGAGGCTTGAGTCATGAATTCGAATTCAGGTCTTTTGAAATGCTTTTAAAAAACGATTTACAGTGAGATTCACCCAGACACCATTTCTTACTCCCCTCCCCCCATTTACCAACTAGTCTATTGAAGTGATAAAATTAGAGCGTATTGGGAAAGGTAAAAGCATGAAATAGCGTCAAACAAAAACAATTGGTAAAAATATTTCTAATCGCACAGTTTTATTGTTGGTCTTGAATAGTGTAGATCAATAGAATCTTGACTCACACGACTGATCTAAACTAATAACATTGTATGCATTGTATTCCTGATATATCATTCATTTTGATCGAGATATAATGGTTTAGTGAGATATGTATCTAGATCTGAATTTATGATATAGATAAACTGTACCATAAAGAAATAATCCTTTGTAATAAATGTTTTATGGACATAGAAAAACAACATTTAATTGAGCATTTTAATAATTAATATAATTAGAAATGAAAAAATATATTTTATAATGAGCCAATAATATTTTTCCATTGTGACCTTAGGTGCTACATTTTGTGTTACCAATGTGCGCATCCTTCAATGAAGACAAACTTACTTTATACAAAGACAAATCTCCCCTAAAGTCTAGTATAAAACATGGGGGGGGGGGTATTTCTAGGACAAAACTGATTGCATCTTTAAACTTCAACGGTTCCCTTTCGCAAAGCAAAAAAAAAAAAAAAAAGTTGCCGTTCCATCAGAAAATTGTAAGATCTAAAACATCTCGATATTGGTTTTTCAATAACTTGGGCGAGGGATGGACAGACAGACACCACAAAACTATTAGCGGCTTTTCCTCTTTCGGAGCCAATAAAAAAGAAACATTAATTCTTAACTAATGAATTTTTTTTTAATCGAATATAATTAAAATAATAATCTTTATTGTCCGTAAGAAAATTTGTCTTACATTTTGTGCATTACACTAAACAAAACATTAAAACTATAAAAAAAGACAAAATGTACATTCACACCAGACTCACTTATAATTTACATGTGACAAAGTTTAAATCACATTGTTTCTATATATTACGGATGACCAGGCAGTGATGAATTTATGGACACAAATGAAATACCAGCAATTCATCTACCGAAGTTTAGAACAGAAACGGGTATCTCTAGGTTCTAAACAGTGTCTGTGGTCTACCTAGACTTACATAAGACTTCCTGTCAATCAGAGCACAAGGTTGTTTTTCCTTTATCTATGATTTGAATGAAAGCTTAAGATTTGGACTTGAACGCTAGCGCTATTCTGGAACTTTGAACGATCAGTTGATTGACTCTCTACCTGTGGTGTGTAGACATAGTGATTGGACAAATATTGATAGCATTGAAATCAAGTCCTGGGATTAGATTGAACACGGATGAAGTGAAAGTAAGAAAAAAGTCTCTCTTTGTTGTCTTTCTTGTTGTCTTTTTGTCTGAAGTACTTTCTTTTTGTCTTTTAGTCTTTAGTACTTTCTTCATGTCTCTTTAGTACTTTCTTCATGTCTCTTTAGTACTTTCTTCATGTCTCTTTAGTACTTTTTCATGTCTCTTTAGTACTTTCTTGATGTCTCTTTAGTACTTTTTCATGTCTCTTTAGTACTTTCTTCATGTCTTCTCTTTAGTACTTTCTTCATGTCTCTGTAGTACTTTCTTGATGTCTCTGTAGTACTTTCTTCATGTCTCTTTAGTACTTTCTTCATGTCTCTGTAGTACTTTCTTGATGTCTCTTTAGTACTTTCTTCATGTCTCTTTAGTACTTTCTTCATGTCTCTTTAGTACTTTCTTCATGTCTCTTTAGTACTTTTTCATGTCTCTTTAGTACTTTCTTCATGTCTCTTTAGTACTTTCTTCATGTCTCTTTAGTACTTTCTTCATGTCTCTGTAGTACTTTCTTGATGTCTCTGTAGTACTTTCTTGATGTCTCTGTAGTACTTTCTTCATGTCTCTTTAGTACTTTCTTCATGTCTCTGTAGTACTTTCTTGATGTCTCTTTAGTACTTTCTTCATGTCTCTTTAGTACTTTCTTCATGTCTCTTTAGTACTTTCTTCATGTCTCTTTAGTACTTTCTTGATGTCTCTTTAGTACTTTCTTCATGTCTCTTTCTCTTTAGTACCTCCTGGTTGGTGTTTATTTCTGTTTAAAATTGTAACTAATAAATGCTTATTAATTTGTTTTGTTAAAAGACTTTATAACATAGAAGATATCTCTCTCTCTCTTTCTCTCTCTTATATATATATATATATATATGTTTGTTGATCAATATAGTAAATGTATTGAACAGTTGAAAAGCACACCTTCAACCTTTTCAAATTGACCTATTATAGTTTCAAATACTGTCTCTATTGAAATATTACTAGATTAGAATTGGACTACGTGCCACATCGATCTATAGTGCCAATATCTGTAGTGCCACATATATCTGTAGTGCCACATATATGTGTAGAGCCAAATATCTGTAGTGCCATATATCTGTAGTGCCACATATATGTGTAGTGCCACATATATGTGTAGAGCCAAATATCTGTAGTGCCATATATCTGTAGTGCCACATATATCTGTAGTGCCACATATATCTGTAGTGCCACATATATCTGTAGTGCCACATATATGTGTAGAGCCAAATATCTGTAGTGCCATATATCTGTAGTGCCACATATATGTGTAGTGCCACATATATGTGTAGAGCCAAATATCTGTAGTGCCATATATCTGTAGTGCCACATATATCTGTAGTACCACATATATCTGTAGTGCCAAATATCTGTAGTACCTCATATATCTGTAGTGCTAAATATCTGTAGAGCCAAATATCTGTAGTGCCACATATATCTGTAGTGCCACATATATCTGTAGTGCAACATATATCTGTAGTGCCAAATATCTGTAGAGCCAAATATCTGTAGTGCCACATATATCTGTAGTGCCACATATATCTGTAGTGCAACATATATCTGTAGTGCCACATATATCTGCAGTGCCAAATATATCTGTAGTGCAACATATATCTGTAGAACCAAATATCTGTAGAGCCATATATCTGTAGTGCCACATATATCTGTATTGTCACATATATCTGTAGTGCAACATATATCTGTAGTGCCAAATATCTGTAGAGCCAAATATCTGTAGTGCCACATATAGTTGTAGTGCCAAATATCTGTAGTATTAAATATCTGTAGTGCCACATATCTGTAGTGCCACATATATCTGTAGTGCCACATATATCTGTAGTGCCACATATATCTGTAGAGCCAAATATCTGTAGTGCCACATATATCTGTAGTGCCACATATATCTGTAGTGCCACATATATCTGTAGTGCCACATATATCTGTAGTGCAACATATATCTGTAGTTCTACATATATCTGTAGTGCCACATATATCTGTAGAGCCAAATATCTGTAGTGCCACATATATCTGTAGTGCCACATATATCTGTAGTGCCACATATATCTGTAGTGCAACATATATCTGTAGTTCTACATATATCTGTAGTGCCACATATATCTGTAGAGCCAAATATCTGTAGTGCCACATATATCTGTAGTGCCACATATATCTGTAGTGCTACATATATCTGTAGTGCCAGATATATCTGTAGTGCCACATATATCTGTAGTGCAACATATATCTGTAGTGCCACATATATCTGTAGAGCCAAATATCTGTAGTGTCTCATATATCTGTAGTGCCACATATATCTGTAGTGCCACATATATCTGTAGAGCCAAATATCTGTAGTGCCTCATATATCTGTAGTGCCAAATATCTGTAGAGCTAAATATCTGTAGTGCCACATATAGCTGTAGTGCCACATATCTGTAGTGCTAAATATCTGTAGAGCCAAATATCTGTAGTGCCAAATATCTGTAGTGCCACATATATCTGTAGTGCCAAAAATCTGTAGTGTCACATATATCTGTAGTGCCACATATATCTGTAGAGCCAAATATCTGTAGTGCCAAATATCTGTAGTGTCAAATATCTGTAGTGCCACATATCTGTAGTGCCACATATATCTGTAGTGCCATATATATGTACTGCCACATATATATGTAGTGCCATATATTTGTAGTGCTACATATATCTGTAGTGCCAAATATATCTGTAGTGCCATATATCTGTAGTGCCACATATATCTGTAGTGCCACACATATATGTAGTGCCAAATATCTGTAGTGCCACATACATCTGTAGTGCCATATAACTGTAGTGCCAAATATCTGTAGTGCTTCAAATATCTGTAGTGCCACATATATCTGTAGTGCCACATATATCTGTAGTGCCACATATATCTGTAGTGCCATATATCTGTAGTGACACATATATCTGTAGTGCCACATATCTGTAGTACCACATATATCTGTAGTGCCAAATATCTGTAGTGCCACATATCTGTAGTGCCAAATATCTGTAGTGCCACATATCTGTAGTGTCACATATATCTGTAGTGCCAAATATCTGTAGTGCCACATATCTTTAGTGCCACATATATCTGTAGTGCCATATATCTGTAGTGCCACATATATCTGTAGTGCCACATTTATCTGTAGAACCAAATATCTGTAGAGCCAAATATCTGTAGTGCCATATATATCAGTAGTGCCACATATATCTGTAGTGCCATATATCTGTAGTGCCACATGTATCTGTAGAGCCAAATATCTGTAGCGCCACATATATCTGTAGTGCCACATATATCTGTAGTGCCAAATATCTGTAGTGCCACATATATATGTAGTGCCAAATTTCTGTAGTGCAACATATATATGTAGTGCCAAATATCTGTAGTACCACATATATCTGTAGTGCCAAATATATGTAGTGCCACATATCTGTAGTGCCACATATCTTTAGTGCCACATATATCTGTAGTGCCATATATCTGTAGTGCCACATATATCTGTAGTGCCACATATATCTGTAGAACCAAATATCTGTAGAGCCAAATATCTGTAGTGCCATATATATCTGTAGTGCCACATATATCTGTAGTGCCATATATCTGTAGTGCCACATGTATCTGTAGAGCCAAATATCTGTAGCGCCACATATATCTGTAGTGCCACATATATCTGTAGTGTCAAATATCTGTAGTGCCACATATATCTGTAGTGCCAAATTTCTGTAGTGCAACATATATATGTAGTGCCAAATATCTGTAGTGCCACATATATCTGTAGTGCCAAATATCTGTAGTGCCACATATATCTGTAGTGCCAAATATCTGTAGTGCCACATATATCTGTAGTGCCAAATATCTGTAGTGCCACATATATCTGTTTTGCTTTCGTCTCCCATTGAACTGCTAACTCTGTGACCATTGTTTTCTCTCGTTGCACACTCCATCAACCCTTAGATCTACAGGTTTATTGCCCAAACTAAATCTGAGAGATCTCTGATTTGTGTTACACATTTTCAATAAGGCAATCAGACGTCTCAATAGCGTGCTATCGGCACCCTTGGGAAAGAATCGGTCTAGTTCACTAAGCAATCAATAAATGAAAGTTCCTCAGTTTATTGCTTTCAAGTGGCAGTGAATACATTCAGCAAGCTTAAAGGGAGACGATTCACACACACACACACAGATCTAACACACATGAGATAAAACACACTTACTCTCAAACTAGTTGTTGACAAAATATTCTGCACAATTCATTTCATGGTAAGACAAAGTTTTAGTTTATTGATTAACAGGATTTACACCCCCCCCCCCTAAAAAAAGTCTCCATTAACTTCAAGTTGTATTAAAATATTAAAAGAAATAAATTTAATCTTTTATCTCTACTCAATGTAAGTCCAGAGCTTTCTTTAAAATACAAGATACTGCATAGGTTCACTTGGTAACGCTCTTGAAGAAAGTTGTACGTTAATTCTAGAAAGAAAGCGAGGACAAGTAGATGGATAGTTAGAGACATGTGTCTTGTAGGAGTCTCTATTTAGAGTTGGTACAGTGTTCTCTCGCTTGTCTAAAGAACTTACTCGTGTCGCTATCAACTCAATGCAATGTTTATTTGAATGCTTCGATTCCACTGTTACAATACATAGTGAGAGACACACTAGTTTCTAACGAGTAGTGTTTGATCTAAAGTAGACTTTTCAGATGGACAAAATTAAGTTCATTGAGATCTAGATTCTGCTTGAAAAGTATATTAAGTTCTTATTTGATTTACATTTATGTAAGTCATTGATTATTTATGGGCGAAGTCAGATACCTTTTCCATGCTGAAATAGCACTTACGGATTTCATTGGTTCAATAAATGAAAAGTTTTGATTCTCTATTAGAAGACAATAAGTAGTTTTTTTTAAAGGTCATGAGCATAGACATCAATAAATATAGACTGGCCGAAGGAAGTCACTTCATGTAACTTGAAAACATGTATATCTATTGTATTCGGATTTCCAAATTATGAAAAGTTGCATGATCTTCATTCTTAGAGATTAAACAAAACTACACTGCCTCCTTATTTACAATATATATAGGTGTGTATCATTGTGTATATTAAAAACAAAGTATAAAAAGCACTTTACTTTTATACTGCTCATAAATGCTGTATAACAAAGTACACACAATTGCAAGTCACAAATTTTCGTTTCATAAAACTCTTTAATCGGCCAGTCTATATTTATTTATGTCTATGACTAAACTACACTGCCTCCTTATTTACAATATATATATAGGTGTGTGTCTGAAATTGATATGAATAATTAACTTTTATACTGCTCATAACTGCTGTATAATAAAGTACACAAAAGTAAAAGTCACAAATTTTCGTTGCATAAAACTCTTTAATCGGCCAGTCTATATTTATTTATGTCTATGTTCATGAGTTAGTGTTACTTTTTAATAAATTTTTTTTTTTAAATTCTGTTGCGCCTGAGAATTGGGCAATTTTAGGAAATGGTGTTCTCTTTTATATTCATCGTTTACATTGATGACTGTTAGTATAAGCAAGTTACATTACATCGTGGTTGTTACATAAGGCAAAATATGTAGGTCGCAGCTGGGGCTGCGTATCCACGGTAACTACAGCATTCTTAATTAGTCTTTGGAATCGAAGACAAGCCGTATTATTACATTACATCGTATACCTATGATAATAATATAATTTGTTTATATTATATTTTTTTAAATTAAATTTAAAAATATACAGTATTTGCTTTTTCTATTTATGTTTGTAACAATGTTTTCTTATAGAAAATTGATGCAACATAATGTTAAAGAGAGAGCATACAAGTAATTTCATATCTAAACAGGAATCGAAATCGCAGGGGTTAAATTCTGTGTGTGGGGAGCGCTCTTATGCAGCCAAACGAGGAAGCTACAACTAATAGGCCTACATTCTTAGGGAGCTTCAACCGTATCTCAGAATGTGTATCTGTTCGTATCTAAACATATATATTAGACATAATTAACATAATTTTGATTAGGTCTATATTCCTTCCAGAACGATGGATTAGTGAAATTCTAAAAAGACTAAAACTTAAAGTTCAAAATGACCAGTCCAAGGTTGCCTTACCCGGAGCTGAAGTCCAACAGACTTGGATTTCCAGATTCCTCCACTCCTGGCATGAGCAGCAGTCGATTAGCTGATAGGTAATGTCACAATGTCACAGAGCTCTTTGCTTCTGATCTTAACTTGATCTACAACATTTTTATCTTTTTTCAATTGAAACATTTTTTCTTTATAATTTATAAGAATACCGACTAATAAACAAAATAAAGAAATTGAAATATTTAGATCTGTTGTCTTTTTGTTTTGCTAGACCAAAGTATTAAAAACCTTGTTGTATGTTTGTATAGCATTGAACGAAAGACTTTAGAATTCGACATTGACGTGCTAGATGCAGTCTTCAACAGACCAGGTCGATACTTTATCAAAATGACCATTCAGAGTCTGGCCACTAAAGATTACTCCAACGTAAGTGACGCAGTAGAAAGCTGAACAAAATGTTTTATAGCAAGTTGGCGCGGGGGAAGTGAAATCTGAGAGTCTTGTTAAACACAACGCAAGTCCGGCAATTTCCAAAGCTTATATCAACTCACTAAGTCTGTCTGGTACAAATCTTGTCCACGTTATTTCTCCAACTTCCCATCCTCGGATTAAGTTGAAAGTTTACACAATTATTCATTGTCAATGAACCACAAGAAACAATCGTAAAATGGATATATTAACATATTTGTTTATCAATATGTCGTAACGGTTAGATCTGTCATACCTAGGCATTATTGGCTAAGGGAAAATAAGCCTTGTGTAGAGAATTAGGTCGTTGGCTAAAAATGTGAGACTAACAAAAGATAACCCTAATAAGTAAGCATACTTATATAGGTCAAGTTCAGACTATTTTTAAACATTGCTTTTGAAAAGGCAGCACTGAAATCTTCTTCCAGATACCCCCTCTTCTCCCTCCCCCCCCAAAAAAAAAACAAAACAACAACAACAACCGGTCCACGAAGCTGATTGGACCATGAGCGCACAGAGCATGTTAAAAACATGAACATTGAGTTAAACATAAACATTAATAATAAAAATATTCCCAATAGTACATATTCATTTTTGATGTTCTGGATCTATTAAAAAGAATTACATTTTGATTGGTTCAAAATAACTGGAACGATGCCGAAAAGAAATACACTGAAGGGAAGAAAGAAAGAGCGACGTATGTCGTAGACGTGACGTCACGAAATCAGTTTGAAAGGGATGGAGAAAAATGACTCTGTTCTTTAAACGGTTAGAAGTCGTCTAGTATCATACAGTCCAGAGTTGACTTTATCTGTGAGCATACAGTCCAGAGTTGACTTTATCTGTGAGCATACAGTCCAGAGTTGACGTTATCTGTGAGCATACAGTCCAGAGTTGACCTTATCTGTGAGCATACAGTCCAGAGTTGACCTTATCTGTGAGCATACAGTCCAGAGTTGACTTTATCTGTGAGCCATAAAATAGCACAAAAAACAAAGTATTTATTTCGAGAAAAAAGGTGTTAATCTCCTCAAAAGTGAAGTCTATATCAATAACTTATTCTATAACAGATCTAAGTGAAGTCTATATCAATAACTTATTCTATAACAGATCCTACTAAGTGAAGTCTATATCAATAACTTATTTTATGACAGATCCTACTAAGTGAAGTCTATATCAATAACTTATTTTATGACAGATCCTACTAAGTGAAGTCTATATCAATAACTTATTTTATGACAGATCCTACTAAGGAAATGGCCAGATGAAGGTTTTGCAAGGGACTACGAGGCGGTGACGAGCGTGGTCACGCAGAGGAATCAAGAAAATGTTCCAGAACTTTGTTTATTTGACGATAAGAAATTTACATTTCGACTTCCAGCAGGTAATGGTCCTTTTGTTTTAGGCTAAATGCATTCTTAGC
Organism: Biomphalaria glabrata; assembly: GCF_947242115.1. NCBI lineage: Eukaryota > Metazoa > Mollusca > Gastropoda > Planorbidae > Biomphalaria > Biomphalaria glabrata. Next base: position 26,549,668 of record NC_074712.1, read on the forward strand.
CAGTTCATATAATGTCTGTTTATTGGACTATATCTCTATATCGTATTAGCAATTGTAAATTAGTACTAAACTAGATCTGAGACTTGTCCTATTGTTTTTTTTTTGTTTATTAATTTTCTATTGTGTTTGATTTTTCCTTCAATAAAGTTTAGATTTTATTAGTATATTTTTAAGCGTAAAAAATACTCTACAGTAAATGTAACCATGTGTCAAACCAACAGTGCGTGTAACTTAGTTATTGCTTCTCTTGACTGATATCATTTCCAGTAGTTTTGTAAATAAGAATGATTTTTTAAATTTATTCCTACTTCGAAATACTACAATTTTTGACTCTTCTAAACAATACAGAGACCTCTTCTAACACTTCAGTGACCTTTTCTGAACACTCCAATGACCTCTTCTAAACACTCCAATGACCTATTCTGAATAATGCTATGACATTTTCTTAACTCTGTAAAGTTTGTGTTTTTGTACATAAATACTAAGATGTCATTTCTTATATTTTGGTGATCCTTCCTCTTAGGTTTCTGTAAAAATGACAGAAATCATGACGTCTATCTTCTGTTTGAGGCGTTTTATTTACCAAGTAACAACAAAGACAGTGGTAAAAAGATGGGTGAAGGTAAAGTAGCTATTTATCCTAGGACCAACGCCCCCAGGACAAACCATACAGTCAATCCAGGGGAAGATATGTACAGGTCAGTAGACCTATTGCATATATGCTGTAATTGACCTAGAGCTATCTGTGTCTTATATCATTAAAGATGATGTAGGTATACATTTGACTGTTATTTAATTATATACTTTGTAATTCAATTATTTTTTAGGTATATACCTAGTAAGTATAGATAAAAAAAAAATAGTTTTTTCAAGACACTTATCAACAATGTTCTGTTAGTGTTTTTTTAAAAACCCATTTCCACAGACACATATGAGTGTTTCAGTATTGTATTGAAACCCATTTCTCCCAGACACATATCAGTTTTTTGATACTGTATTTGAACCCATTTCTCCTAAGACACATATCAGTCTTTCATTACTGTATTTAAACCCATTTCTCCCCAGACACATGTCAGTCTTTCAGTACTGTATTTAAACCCATTTCTCCCAGACACATATAAGTCTTTCTTTACTGTATTTAAACCCATTTCTCCCCAGACACATGTCAGTCTTTCAGTACTGTATTTAAACCCATTTCTCCCAGACACATATCAGTCTTTCATTACTGTATTTAAACCCATTTCTCCTAAGACACATATCAGTCTTTCTTTACTGTATTTAAACCCATTTCTCCTAAGACACATATCAGTCTTTCTTTACTGTATTTAAACCCATTTCTCCCCAGACACATGTCAGTCTTTCAGTACTGTATTTAAACCCATTTCTCCCAGACACATATAAGTCTTTCAGTACTGTATTTAAACCCATTTCTCCCCAGACACATGTCAGTCTTTCATTACTGTATTTAAACCCATTTCTCCCCAGACACACGCAAGTTGTTACACTGCTCAGAACGTCCTCAAAGACTGGTAAAGCAGAGATGCACTGTGGTCGTATGAGGTGCAACTTTGCTCTGAAGGAGTACGACAGTGAGGCAGAGAGGAGGAAGAAGAAACAAGAGGAAGACAAGAAGAGGGCAGATGAGGAAGTGGCTAGGCGAGAAGAAGAGGAGAGGCGAAGACGTGAGGACGAAGAGAGTAGGAGAAGAGAAGAGGAAGAGAGGAGAAGAGAAGATGAGGAGAGACGTGAGGCAGCAAGAAGGAAAGAAGAGGAAGAAAGAAAAAGGAAAGAGGAACCAAAGGAAACAGAAAATCCATTTCAAGTAAATGTTTGTCCCAGCATTCTGTCAGTCTATTCAATAGATATGTGTTCTGACTTTCAGATTAGTCACGTGATTTTTTTGGGGGGTTAGTCCTTTTAAATTTGTTCGAAGGAAAATTGACGATCACACTCTTTTTTTTTTCTTGCTCATCAAAGTCTTTTATCTTATCTTATCTTATATAATACAGACGTTACTTCAAAAAAGAAGATGATTACGTCATACGCGTCATGCATTTAGTCATGCATATAAACCAATGACTTAAATTCTGCCAAGTCACTGGTTTTCCTGGCTAGCTCAGGCAACCCATTCCATGCTCTAATAGCACTAGGGAAGAAGGAGTATTTGTACAAATTTGTCCTAGCATATGGGACGAGAAATGTGCCTTTATCTTTGTGTCTTTCAGAGTATTTTATTAAGTTTTATTGAGTTCCTCTACAGATCCCACCGTTTTGAAAGCCCATTTACCAGATGTATTCAGTACATGATATACATTTGGCTGTCTTATTGCTGTGCTACCTATACAGATCGCTAGTATTAATTTTGACTACACTGATCTGTAATGACTACACTAGACTGTAACGACCAATTTGTAACATTTATAAATTTTTTGGCTTCATTTTTTTTGCATACTTTCTAGATCTATATTTCAATTTTATACACATAAAACTGCCTTACATTCTCTCCCATATGGCATAAAAAGATGAGCATGGTTTTGCTGTAATCCCTACATTAAGTTCTACACAACTAAATATTTTTGTTGTACTATTGACTAATAAATAAAATTGGTCAAATTGGCTAGCCAGGTAGATCTATATTTCAATATTTAGATGATTCTATAGATTATTTCATGTCGTTATCAGATTATAGCTCATAGATAGCTCTAGCCCTAATGGAAGTTCTCTTCCTATGTTTGCACGAATATTTTAAATGCTGATAACAGTTTCTACTCTTCTAATGCCGATAACAGTTTCTAGTCTTCTAATGCTGATGACAGTTTCTACTCTTCTAATGCTGATAACAGTTTCTAGTCTTCTAATGCTGATAACAGTTTCTACTCTTCTAATGCCGATATCAGTTTCTAGTCTTCTAATGCTGATGACAGTTTCTAGTCTTCTAATGCTGATGACAGTTTCTAGTCTTCTAATGCTGATGACAGTTTCTAGTCTTCTAATGCCGATATCAGTTTCTAGTCTTCTAATGCTGATAACAGTTTCTACTCTTCTAATGCTGATGACAGTTTCTACTCTTCTAATACTGATAACAGTTTCTACTCTTCTAATGCCGATAACAGTTTCTAGTCTTCTAATGCTGACGACAGTTTCTACTCTTCTAATGCTGATGACAGTTTCTACTCTTCTAATGCTGATGACAGTTTCTACTCTTCTAATGCTGATGACAGTTTCTACTCTTCAAATAATGATGACAGTTTTTACTCTTCTAATGCTGATGACAGTTTCTACTCTTCTAATGCTGATGACAGTTTCTACTCTTCTAATGCTGATGACAGTTTCTACTCTTCTAATGCTGATGACAGTTTCTACTCTTCTAATGCTGATGACAGTTTCTACTCTTCTAATGCCGATATCAGTTTCTACTCTTCTAATGCTGATGACAGTTTCTACTCTTCTAATAATGATGACAGTTTTTACTCTTCTAATGCTGATGACAGTTTTTACTCTTCTAATGCTGATAATAATCATTCTTTCCGATTTCATTAATTCTAAATAACTAGAATGAACAAACATTTATCCTTAGACTCGTCCTAAAGTTGCTCGCACACCTGGCCCTAATGACAAACGCCAAATCCTGGCCCCGAAGAGAGGACCTTCTCCTGTGAGCGAGTGGGGAGACACTACGTCAGTCAACTTGCCAGTCACCCCACCGCTTACACCACCATTACAGGAACTTAGGAAGGTGAGTTATCTTGGATTGATTGCAAAGTAGCTTGTATTAAACTATACAACAAAAAAAAAAAGACTAAAGCAATGGTCAGTTTGAAACTTTTTGGGATGAGAATTATTTACGAGAGTTGGTTTGGTACGATAATATACAAACTGTGTACTCTATCCAGTAAAGGGGGGGGGGGCAAAGCGAAAATACACTAGGATTTCAAACCAAGTCAAACTACAGATGAAGAAAAGTGATTTTTAACTTCGACATTTTAGGACGCCTGCCAGTTGACTGAACGCGAAATGGAACTTGCATACGTTAGGGAAGCAGGCCTAATGAAGTTGGTCATTGTACTGTCCACATGGCACATCGTTACCCATGGAAACAGATGAACTTACCATCACTTACCATCACTTACCATCATAGATCCAGAGGAAGATATGGGGAGGCAGTATGGGCGATCCCCCCTCCACTCAACCACCCACCCCACAGGGGCAGGGTTTTAACTAATGCCTATATTGTCGCTCCTCCCTCTGGTATGTTTGCCTATTTTGTGGGGTTGGGGGGGGGGGAATTTGCATCTACTGCTACTGCTCCCCCTCCCGATTCTAACGCTTCAGATGGGAACTGTCATTTATTTTTATTTTTCTGCATAAATCCAGTTTGTGAACTAAAATAAACACCTGAATAATACATGCAACTTATGGATATTTAGAACCGTTTATATCTTTTGAAAATATAAAATGAAAGAAGATTGTCGTTACCAGGTGGGAAAGTAAGAGGTTCACGCCCCATCCCACCTCCCAACAGGTTCTTTCTTGTATTAGTTGAGAAATTACACAATTTTCGTTAAAAAAAACCTGTCACTAATATAAGTTGCGCATGCTATACACAATCTAAGAATGCGTACTAGCTATAAAATAGAGAGAAGAGCCTGGACCTGATTTCTTGGTTTCATTCCTCCTCCTCCTCCTTCAGTTTTCCCTCGCTAACATAAACTTTTAAAAAAGGAGAGTCAAACAGGGCAACAGTCTTTTGGTACTGACTTAAGGCTCTAAAGTAAGTTATTCTTAGACATGAATTATTCGCAATTATTAAAAGAAATATTTTTATTAGCGGCCCCCGTAAGGGGAAAAAGCCGCTATTAGGTTTGTGCAAAATGTCCGTCTGTCCGTCTGTCCGTCTGTCACACTCAGATCTCGAAAACTAGAAGAGATATGAAAAATATTATTTCATCATTAAATCCGGCTTGAAAAGTTTAGGTGCAACGGCTACTTTTGGTTTTCTAAAAGCAAACCGTTTAATTTATAAAATTAATTATGCAAGCGATTTTTTCATAAAAATACACCAATTCTAAAACAATTACGTAAATGTAAGGGAGGCAATGTAACAATATGCTAACAAAGATGGACAATTTTTGTGTATTTTCAGTATCACTAAGTCAAAAATATTTTTAAAATGTACAGGAAATGTTTACAACAAATACAAATAATAGTTAAAGACGTTTTTTCTGGTCAACTAGCTGCTAAAATTAAAAGAAAACATTTCTGTTTGTTTATAAAGGCTAATAATGCACTTTGTATGTAAATATCACGCACATTTTTTTAAATGGACTTTTTATGCAGCGATTTTCGTGCAGTAGCGTAACGTCGCAACATGATCAGGTGCTAAACCAATTCCTTAAACTTTTTTTAAAAATCAGATTTTATTTATTTTTTGTTTAGTGCCCCCATCCGAATAAAAGAAGCTTATTTTTGTGCGTTTTGTCTGTTGGTCGGTCTGTCCGTCACGATTAGATTTAAAAAACTAGAACTCTAAAAGCTATTGAAAATCTGATTTACCCTTTAATGTTCCTCCCATAACATCTCAATAGTTTTAAGTATCTAAAATTGATTGTTCCGGATTTTTTTGTGCAAAACTAATCAACGCCAACAAATGTTTGTTTGCTCTTCTAACTTATATTACATTCAATTTCCATGCTTAAACGTTGCAAAAACACATTATCAATAATATGTTGTTCCGTTTTTTATGTAAATAGCATATTAATGCTAAATCATAATCTCTATACTGACTTATATTTCATTAAGTGTAAAAATGTTCCGGATATTGTTTTATAAAACATGAATTATGCCTAATGATTGTTTGAAATCGCATAAGGCTTTTAAAAAAAGTAATTTACTAGAATTGATTACTGAATATTATTTTTTAGACATTTAATTTTCTTGTAAAACATAACATAGAAGTTTTGTAATCGATAAAGAAAGTTCCGGATTTTGTTTCTTACAAATCGTCGCCAGAAATTTCCGAATTTATTTAAAAATCTACTAACGCCAAATAATTGTTTGAACTCCCTCTTCTAATTAATAAACAAATAATCTTCTCATTTACGAAATAATGTTTTTACGGATTTTTATGAAAAATATTTTAACTCACTACTCTCTTACAGTACATTTAACTTTCTACCTAAAACATTAAAAAATCTAATTATCGTAAATATTATGTTCCGATTTTTAAGGAAAACAGAATCCAAACACCAAAGTAAGGTATGAAATCTCTCCACGTGGCTGTAGTACATTTAATTTTTATACGAGACCATCCAAAAAATTTAATTAACTGTATTACATTTATCTGAAATTCTCTTTTTCTTTTACTATTTATACAAACATCCGGAACAATCTATTATATAAACTTTTCAATTGTGTTCCTACCTAAAAATTATTGCGATGTTTTGAAACGTAAAATAAAGGTTAATCAATTTTTAATAACTTTTAGTTGTTTTTTTTATATCAAGATAACGGACAGACCGACTGACAGACAAAACGCAAAAACAATGTGGCTTTGATCCTTTTTAAATAATATCTATTAGAACTCAGTGCACCAATGTCTATGAACCCTCGTTAAATATCACGTGTAAATAAAGACATTTTTTTTTTTATGGTACCGGTACTAGCCTATTGTGAGGTAATGGAATTTTTTTTCTTTGACGTCATATGAATGGACTCTTTAAATGTAATGTTAAAAGAACGCACTCGGTGCACCAATGTCTATTAACCCTCGAAAAAATTGCTTGTATTAATGAAAACATATTTTAGTCTAACTAAGCCGTGTGACGTAGTGTTTTTTTTTTCCTTTGACGTCACATGGAATGAATTCTTTAAATGAAATGCTAAAAGAACGCACTCGGTGCACCAATGTCTATGAACACTCGAGAAATGGCTCGTGTTGATAAAGGTGATTTTTAGTCTAGCTAGGCCTTGTGACGTAGTGTTTTTTTTTTCCTTTGACGTCATATGGAATGAATTCTTTAAATGAAATGCTAAAAGAACGCACTCGGTGCACCAATGTCTATGAACACTCGATAAAAGGCTCGTAATGATGAAGGCGATTTTTATTCTAGCTAGGCCGTGTGACGTAGTGTTTTTTTTCCTTTGACGTCATATGGAATGAATTCTTTAAATGAAATGCTTAAAGAACGCACTCGGTGCACCAAAGTCTATGAACACTCGATAAATGGCTCTTATAGATGAAGGCGATTTTTAGTCTAGCTAGGCCGTGTGACGTAGTGTTTTTTTTTCCCTCTGACGTTATATGGAATTAATTCTTCAAATGAAATGAAAAAAGAACTCGGTATAGTAATGTTTATTAAGCCTCGTTTGTGACTCGCGTTTAAAAAAGGAATGATATCTTGATTTAGATCTAATCTAGATTTTTTAAACTAGATCTAGATTTTTATTACAGTATATCTAGATCTGGATTTATATTCTAATTAAAATTATTTTAGAGTCTAGATCTAGAATTTCTAGATCTAGTTTAGACTAAAATAGACTAGATTAAGATGTAGAATTTCAATTTCTAAACTTAAAGTGTAAAAAAAAAGTGTAGATTTTCATTTCCAAACGTTTTGATCAATATTGTAATGTTTTAATATACTAAAACTAATCTACTATTTTTTTATTAAATTTAAATTTACGGCAAATGAATCTTTGAAACATTATTACTTTTGACCATCAAAATTAAATCACCTCTTGAATATTATTTGCGAATATGCAGATCCGACAGGGATCCGACTTCGACGGGGGCTGCCTCTGAGTTTGTGTAACACAAACTCTCTTTGTAATCTTGTTATGAATAACTTAGTAGAAGTTGAACAAAGGACATGAACGTTTTAAGTCCTAGTTTCCTTTCTCCAACATGCTCTCAGATTTGTCTCTTGTATAAATAACTTTGGTCCTATAACTCACTTTCATTGTATGCTTAAACTGCTTAAAAAGACAAATTAAAGACCTGCTTTAAATTTAGTTCCGCTTGTAAACTAATGACAGAGATTTGCAAGACTAATTCTATTTCTAGTTTTGTAACAAAACGAAGTTTCATTAATACGTATAGAATTATAATAGAATGGTATTAAAATTAAAATATTTATTTTCTGAAGACAATTTTTTTCGGTGTTACATAAACTTTCTTGATCTAAATTAAATTTTATAAATCTGTGGGGAGAATTTACCTGACGGAGATTGAAGTAGGCCCCATCTTTTTTTTGGGGGAAAAAATGATTGCATTTGAAGTATTTAAGGGTATTTTATACATTATCATTTTAATATGTATACACACAACCAATGTTTCCCTTTTTGTGCCCATTAAAACAATCCAATATCCCAAGACTACAAAAGTTCTAGCAGTAAATTAAGGGATAGTTTAATCCTAATGTATTCTATGTAATTTATGTCAATAAAATATTATAGAAAAGTCTTTTTTTGTGTTTATTTAAACTAACGTTGTGTATCTGAACAGACAATTGATTCCCCTCTAAGGGATTATGACAAATCCACCTATAGCGCTAACCAAACATGGCGTCACACTGCTAAACCTGGACATGAGCAGGTTGAGGTCATTGTACATGGGTCCAGTAATCTGCCCAATGCTGTTATTGGAAAGAGTGTCCAACCTTACACTACAATGTTAGTAGAGAGTTTTGTCTTTAAAATACAACAATCTAAATATATATATATATAAACCTATCTGATGGAAATTACTTTACATCTACCATAATAGACCTAATTACTGTAACAATATCTAACAAAATTAATTAATTACCACAATTCAATTAACTGTTTGATTAATTATTTTGATTGACAGATGTGTTTATCATCAATGACTAGCTAGTGTTCCAAGCAGTGTCTTCTCCCTGCTACTTCTATGTTTCTCATGTATGTTCCCCAGTAAATTACGTCAAGATATGGAGTTGAATCATAAAGCTCGAGGGAAAACCCATGCAGTGGACAAACCAACCAATGCTCCTTCCTGGGAGGAAATGGTGACCATGGAACTCACAGACAAAGAAGCTGAGAAAGAGTGTAAGTTCTAGACTTAACCTTGTACTGTTAGTTCTTTTTTTTTCATTCTCACATTGAGCTTCGAGTTCTTTTGTTTTTAGGTATGACCTTGAGATGTGATTTCTTTTTTCTTTAGATATGACCTTGAGCTGTGAGTTCTTTGTTCTATAGATATGGCATTAGGCTCTGAGCTATTTTGTGTATAGAAATGCCATTCTATAAAGTTATTTCTTTGTTGTTCCTATACCGGCCTATATTTAAGTTATTGTAGTTTGTTTCTTCAGGTTTAGCTTTTAGTTGAATGTTCAATGATATGCAAAGAACATCTATATAATAGTAGAATATTATTGTGCTTGTTATGTTTACATAAATGTTGAATTCTATTACATTTGTAAAGTGTGTCATTTTTTGCTTAGTTTTGTTATTTCTCCTATGACAGTAGTGTTCTCTGTGTTGGTAATTTGGTCTTTGTTGGTGCCCAGTCACAATGTCATGTTAATACTTTTAAAAATTCATTGCATTTTTTTCCAGCTATGGTTCTTACTGTTGTGGACTCATTAACCAGAAAAGAACTAGTGGGTTATTCACTTCCGGTGGTCAACTTGCAACCTTTCCATCAATATCACATGGAGATGGTTTTGGTAATGTAAAGTTTAGTGACAACTGTAAATCTTTCGCTGACATCTTGTACTTCAAGTAAAATGACTTGGTGCTAACGAGCCTAATCTTATCTTCCAGCCTGCCAGAGGTGGTCGTGAAGGTGTGAAGTTGTATGCCTCGGTCATGAGGAAAGTGAGTTCATTGCCCAAAGATCCTTCATCCCCCAATTATTTGGCTTTGGAGGTAACCCTATCACTTGGTGTTGAAATATGAATAGACTTATGCTAGGATCATTCAACTAGAAAGCTAATAGTAATGTCTGTCTGGTCTATAGTTCTTTCTGCGAGGTGTGCAACTTCCTCTACAAAATCCTATTGGACCTTTGATAGCTGTAGCCAGAATAGTGCCAGACTATTTCAACTACAAGTAAGCAACATTTCAAGTTACTTGAATACAAACTTTGTGACACTATGAGGTTTTTTTTTACAAACAACTGAACTCATTGATTTTGTTTTTCGATGTAATTGCCTGATAGAATTCTCTGTTTGATTGTATGCTTTCACTTATTGTTGAAGATGATCAAATTTGATTGCATTACAAGCTGGATCAGGCTAAACTAAATAAGTATTTTCCTTTTAAGTTTTAAAATAATTAAGAAATAAAATGAGTTACAATATCCCCCTTCCAAAAAAAAAAATTAAATGAAGCTATATCACTCTTTGGAACAAATAGATGCACACAAATAGTAGAGTGTGACATTTGCACATAATCTAGTTTTTTCTGTTTATCTTTTCTACCTATAGTGTTATATTAAGATGTTATATATATATATATATATATATTATAATGTTGATTTATATTGTTCGATCATATTGTTAGATCTAACTGTTGTACTTTTGCAGAAGTGATAACTTGCTGTCCAATCCTCGAGCTGCTGGTGTCTCTATGTCCAGTGTCACGTTTCCTAATCCTCAAAAAGGTGCATTCACAGTGGTCAGTCGGTCATCTCATGGTTATCCCCAGCTTAGTCTGCTGGGCAAGCCAGAAACCCAACCGAAGTGGAACCACCCGTTTTTATTTTGTGATGAGAAAGACAAGGCTACGATGTTCACCCCTACAGCTGCACTAGTCATTGAGTATTATGTGGCTAATACTGGTAGGTGTAGTCTGTGGCTAATACTGGTTGGTGTAGTCTGTGGCTAATACTGGTAGGTGTAGTCTGTGGCTAATACTGATAGGTGTAGTCTGTGGCTAATACTGGTAGGTGTAGTCTGTGGCTAATACTGGTAGGTGAAGTCTGTGGCTAATACTGGTAGGTGAAGTCTGTGGCTAATACTGGTAGGTGTAGGGTGTGGCTAATACTGGTAGGTGAAGTCTGTGGCTAATACTGGTAGGTGTAGGGTGTGGCTAATACTGGTAGGTGTAGTCTGTGGCTAACACTGGTAGGTGTAGTCTGTGGCTAATACTGGTAGGTGTAGTCTGTGGCTAATACTGGTAGGTGTAGTCTGTGGCTAATACTGGTAAGGTGAAGTCTGTGGCTAATACTGGTAGGTGAAGTCTGTGGCTAATACTGGTAGGTGTAGTCTGTGGCTAATACTGGTAGGTGTAGTCTGTGGCTAATACTGGTAGGTGTAGTCTGTGGCTAATACTGGTAGGTGTAGTCTGTGGCTAATACTGGTAAGGTGAAGTCTGGCTAATACTGGTAGGTGTAGTCTGTGGCTAATACTGGTAGGTGTAGTCTGTGGCTAATACTGGTAGGTGTAGTCTGTGGCTAATACTGATAGGTGAAGTATGGCTAATACTGGTAGGTGAAGTCTGTGGCTAATACTGGTAGGTGTAATCTGTGGCTAATACTGGTAGGTGTAGTCTGTGGCTAATACTGGTAGGTGTAGTCTGCGGCTAATACTGGTAGGTGTAGTCTGTGGCTAATACTGATAGGTGAAGTCTGGCTAATACTGGTAGGTGAAGTCTGTGGCTAATACTGGTAGGTGTAGTCTGTGGCTAATACTGGTAAGGTGAAGTCTGTGGCTAATACTGGTAGGTGTAGTCTGTGGCTAATACTGGTAGGTGTAATCTGTGGCTAATACTGACACGTGTAGTCTGTGGCTAATACTGGTAGGTGTAGTCTGTGGCTAATACTGGCACGTGTAGTCTGTGGCTAATACTGGTAGGTGAAGTCTGTGGCTAATACTGGTAGATGAAGTCTGTGGCTAATACTGTTAGGGGTAGTCTGTGGCTAATACTGCTAGGTGTAGGGTGTGGCTAATACTAATAGGTGAAGTCTGTGGCTAATACTAGTAGGTGTAGGGTGTGGCTAATACTGGTAGGTGAAGTCTGTGGCTAATACTGGTAGGTGTAGGGTGTGGCTAATACTGGTAGGTGTAGTCTGTGGCTAATACTGGTAGGTGAAGTCTGTGGCTAATACTGGTAGGTGTAGTCTGTGGCTAATACTGGTAGGTGAAGTCTGTGGCTAATACTGGTAGGTGTAGTCTGTGGCTAATACTGGTAGGTGAAGTCTGTGGCTAATACTGGTAGGTGAAGTCTGTGGCTAATACTGGTAGGTGAATTCTGTGGCTAATACTGGTAGGTGAAGTCTGTGGCTAATACTGGTAGGTGTAGTCTGTGGATAATACTGGTAGGTGAAGTCTGTGGCTAATACTGGTAGGTGAAGTCTGTGGCTAATACTGGTAGGTGTAGTCTGTGGCTAATACTGGTAGGTGAAGTCTGTGGCTAATACTGGTAGGTGTAGGGTGTGGCTAATACTGGTAGGTAAAGTCTGTGGCTAATACTGGTAGGTGAAGTCTGTGGCTAATACTGGTAGGTGTAGGGTGTGGCTAATACTGATAGGGGTAGGGTGTGTGTAATACTGGTAGGTGAAGTCTGTGGCTAATACTGGTAGGTGTAGGGTGTGGCTAATACTGGTAGGTGTAGTCTGTGGCTAATACTGGCACGTGTAGTCTGTGGCTAATACTGGTAGGTGAAGTCTGTGGCTAATACTGGTAGATGAAGTCTGTGGCTTATACCCTTATTGGTAGTCTGCGGTTAATACTGGTTGATGTAAGGTGTGTCTAATACTGGTAGGTGTAGTCTGTGGCTAATATTGGTAGGTGTAGTTTGTGGCTAATACTGGTAGATTTAGTATGTGGCTAATACTGGTAGGTAAAGTCTGTGGCTAATACTGGTAGGGGAGTGGCTAATACTGGTAGGATTAGTGTTTTGTGTGGCTAATACTGGTAGGTGTAGTCTGCGGCTAATACTGGTAGGATTAGAGTTTTGTGTGGCTAATACTGGTAGGTGTAGTCTGTGGCTAATACTGGTAGGTGAAGTCTGTGGCTAATACTGGTAGGGGTAGTCTGTGGCTAATACTGGTAGGTGAAGTCTGTGGCTAATACTGATAGGATTAGTGTCTTGTGTGGCTAATACTGGTAGGTGTAGTCTGTGGCTAATACTGGTAGGATTATTGTTTTGTGTGGCTAATACTGGTAGGTGTAGTCTGCGGCTAATACTGGTAGGATTAGTGTTTTGTGTGGCTAATACTGGTAGGTGTAGTCTGTGGCTAATACTGCTAGGATTAGTGTTTTGTGTGGCTAATACTGGTAGGTGTAGTCTGTGGCTAATACTGGTAGGTGTAGTCTGTGGCTAATACTGGTAGGTGTAGTCTGTGGCTAATACTGGTAGGATTAGTGTTTTGTGTGGCTAATACTGGTAGGTGTAGTCTGCGGCTAATACTGGTAGGATTAGTGTTTTGTGTGGCTAATACTGGTAGGTGTAGTCTGTGGCTAATACTGGTAGGATTAGTGTTTTGTGTGGCTAATACTGGTAGGATTTGTTTATTGTGAGATTAATACTGGTAGAATTTGTGTACTGGGAAACAAAATGCTTTTATGGTGTGTGCATTATATGACAAAGTCGTGTACTCTTTATAGCTAAATGTATAGTTTAAGATTGTATACAAGTAGTTTTCTGGTACTATGTGACTAGTATTTAGGAAATGTATTTGTAATGCTATTATTTGTAATGATAGATAGATAGATAGATAGATAGATAGATAGATAGATAGATAGATAGATAGATAGATAGATAGATAGATAGATAGATAGTTAGATAGATAGATAGATAGATAGATAGATAGATAGATAGATAGATAGAAAGATAGTTAGATAGATAGATTGATAGATAGTTAGATAGATAGATAGATAGATAGATAGATAGATAGATAGATAGATAGATAGATAGAGAGATAGATAGATAGATGATAGATAGATAGATAGATAGATAGATAGATAGATAGATAGATAGATAGATAAATAGATAGATAGATAGATAGATAGATAGATAGATAGATAGATAGATAGATAGATAGATGATAGATAGATAGATAGATGATAGATAGATAGATAGATAGATAAATAGATAGATAGATAGATAGATAGATGATAGATAGATAGATAGATAGATAGATAGATAGATAGATAGATAGATAGATAGATAGATAGATAGATAGGAAAACTTCTTAATATTTAGAAATATAAAAACAACGTTTGGATGGCTGCTGGTCCTCGCACACTCGATGCAAGATGGTTGCAAGATGGTTACAAAATCGAACCATAACCGCTCCCATTTCTTGCTGTCCTCCTACTGGTGTGGGCTAGTTAGGTGTGGGCTGGTTGTGTCTGTATAGGATACAATGTACATGCCTGTAAATCATTTTGTAGTGTTCAAGATGCTTTAAATGTGTCGAACTTTATCAATGGCTCTTCTTACTTTTAAATATTTGTCGTTTAAACCCTTTGTCAGTAATTCAATAAAGCTCTCTTGTTTGTCTGTATAGCCATGACAGATGAGTTCTGGAGAATACAAAGTCCTGTTGGGTTTTCTTCACTTCTCTTAGATCAGAAAGTTTATCAACAGCTTAGCCAAGAAAAAGCTAAAATGGGCATGCGCGTTGAAAGTGTGCCGATTATGGTAAGAAAAATGTTTCAGTATCATTTACATTTACAAGTAGAGAAGTCATGGGCATAGAGTGTCTTACATTTACAAGTAGAGAAGTCATGGGCATAGAGTGTCTTACATTTACAAGTAGAGAAGTCATGGGCATAGAGTGTCTTTCATTTACAAGTAGAGAAGTCATGGGCATAGAGTGTCTTTCATTTACATGTAGAGAAGTCATGGCCATAGAGTGTCTTTCATTTACAAGTAGAGAAGTCATGGGCATAGTGTGTCTTACATTTACAAGTAGAGAAGTCATGGGCATAGAGTGTCTTACATTTACAAGTAGAGAAGTCATGGGCATAGAGTGTCTTTCATTTACAAGTAGAGAAGTCATAGACATAAAATGTCTTTCATTTACATGTAGAGAGGTCATAGAGTGTTAAATTCAACTGTAAAATCTTCTACATACCTTTTCAATTTTCTTTATATAGTTCATGTTATGTTGAATAATTTAGAATTTATTTGATTTTTTCATTGGACATTAAAAATGTGTTGATATTGAATAAATGTAAGTAATTTTTTAAAAAGTTTGATGGAAATATTTGAATGTGGACCAATTGCGTAAGGGATTCCAATGATATCCAGTTGTTGCTGTTCCAGGGTTCAGAGCTGAAGATGAGTGATGGCAGGTCGCCTTTGGTAGGAATGGTTCTCAAATTAATTACAACTCATGTAAGTATCAACTACTCTTTATCAGGTGTAATAAAATTTCTAGATAAGAAATTGATAAAGAAATAGAAAATGAGAGATACAAAAATAAATGGAATCTAATAAAATAAATGGAGAAGGAGAAAGAAATAAAGAAAGGAGAAAAAGAGAAATAAAGATATGAAAGAGGGAAATAAAGATATGAAAGAGAGAAATAAAGAATTGAAAGAAAGAAATAAAGAATTAAAAGTAAGAAATAAAGAATTGAAAGAGAGAAATAAAGATATGAAAGAGAGAAATAAAGATATGAAAGAGAGAAATAATGATATGAAAGAGAAAAATAAAGATATGAAAGAGAGAAATAAAGAATTGAAAAAAAGAAATAAAGAATTAAAAGTAAGAAATAAAGAATTGAAAGAGAGAAATAAAGATATGAAAGAGAGAAATAAAGATATGAAAGTGAGAAATAAAGATATGAAAGAGAGAAATAATGATATGAAAGTGAGAAATAAAGATATGAAAGTGAGAAATAATGATATGAAAGAGAAAAATAAAGAATTGAAAGAGAGAAATAAAGATATGAAAGAGAGAAATGAAGATATGAAAGTGAGAAATAAAGAATTGAAAGAGAAAAATAAAGAATTGAAAGAGAGAAATAAAGATATGAAAGAGAGAAATAAAGATATGAAAGTGAGAAATAATGATATGAAAGAGAAAAATAAAGAATTGAAAGAGAGAAATAAAGATATGAAAGAGAGAAATAAAGATATGAAAGAGAGAAATAAAGATATGAAAGTGAGAAATAATGATATGAAAGAGAAAAATAAAGAATTGAAAGAGAGAAATAAAGATATGAAAGAGAGAAATAAAGAATTGAAAGAGAGAAATAAAGAATTAAAAGAGAGAAATAAAGAATTGAAAGAGAAATAAAGAATTGCAAGAGAGAAATAAAAATATGAAAGAGAGAAATAAAGAATTGAAAGAGAGAAATAAAGAATTGAAAGAGAGAAATAAAGATATGAAAGAGAGAAATAAAGATATGAAAGAGAAAAATAAAGAATTGAAAGAGAGAAATAAAGAATTGAAAGAGAGAAATAAAGATTTGAAAGAGAGAAATGGAGAAAAGAGAACTAGGACTATTGGAATGAAGAACGAAAGAGAGCAATAGATAAGAAAGAAAAAGAAAGGAGTGCTAGCTCCAATATTGTGCAGGAGGAGGAACACAGACGTGAGCACGTTACTAGATGAAACAGGGCGACGGAAATATTTTCTTTTTACTTTTATATGTATTCATTGTTGCTCTTTCAGCAACCGGACTCAATGGCTGCCATGAATAATTTAGACACTCTTCCAGCCATGGAGTTACGAGAAGGTCTGGACATGGCGCCCCATACAGCAGACGTATTACAGATCCGAACACCTTCTCCAGACACGCGCCCCAAGGAAGAAGAGAAAGCAGACGATGAAGTAGAAGAGCCTGAAGAAGAAGAGATATTGGCACCTGGAATGTATTTACAGAGATTAAACAAAGGTCGTCTGGTAAGTGCTTATTCAATTTTGTTTCAGGACTCTTTCTGCCTTGAAAGACAATGGATGCGCCTTACTGCTTAGCAATAGCACCAAGGTTTTCTTGTAAGATCATTTTCCTTGGCCTTAGATAAAGTAAATATATGTCTTATATAAAGTAAACATTTGTCTTAGATAAAGTAAATATTTGTTTTAGTTAAAGTAAACATGTCTTAGATAAAGTAAATATTTGTTTTAGTTAAAGTAAACATTTGTCTTAGCTAAATTAAACATTTGTCTTAGATAAAGTAAATATTTGTAACCTTTGTATCGCTCTACTCTTCCCTTGCGTGATCCAATTAAAAAAAAAATCATAATAATAATAAGGCTTGTCTTCGAGTCCGAAGATTAATGAGGAATGCAGTATTTCCCATGGATACGCAGCCCCAGTTGTGACCTACATATTTTGCAACTTTCAGGGCTAGCATAACCATTGTCCGCCGATGGTCGATTAAGATTTTCTTTTCGCCGTCTGCGTCTGTTTGCGGATTTTCTTTTGGTATAAAATGTGTTAATGTAGCTGTAACAGAGATGATCATAGCTGGGATGCACTCCTGATCTCTCCTCGACGTCTTAGCATAGGTTTGAAATAAAAGAACTCCTCCACTTGAGGAATAGCTTTAATAGGCAGACGCACTGGAAGCTCCCCCAGGCGCCACATATTCGCCTTAACTCTTGATCTATCCACTGTTTGTATTTTATCCATGATACTGTGATTACATTTTCATAGAGGTATTACTTTTACATTTAGTATTTGCATCTTCATTTACTATCAACATTACATCTTCATTTAATATTTACATTACATCTTTATTAATATTTACATTACATCTTTATTAATATTTACTTTACATCTTTATTAATACTTATACTTATTTACAGCTACTAAGATCACGAAATGTATATATTCTCAAAGCGGCTGTTTCCCAAGTGTATCATTTGGGAACAGAAGTGATATTAACTAGACACTGGAAGACTGACTTGAAGAGTTTTTTTCCAAAAGTATTGTTGTAACTCTGTTACCGCGTTCATATTTATGGTGTGTACTAGAGCACTGTTCCACAGAAGAGATGGAAAAACAGGACAGGAAATTGAGACATGGTGGATTCCGGCTAAGTTGTAAAAAAGAACTTAGCGAACTTTGCATCCTGTTGGTTTGTGAGTCTCGATTAATTTATTGGTTTAATTAATTAATAAATCACTGTAACTGAGCTGAAGATCATTTGGGCAAGGAAAAAATAAGAGCACGTCTTCGACAAGACCTGGTAGATGAAGGGGAAGATCCTTAGATCTACCTGTTTGAGGTAGAACTGGATATTGGCGAGCTTTTTTTACACCATGCCGGACTCGTTAGGAGAACAAAGTGAAAAAATTAGTACCTGGCAGGATTCGACGAATCATTCAATGGACAAACTAATACATACCGTGCAAGCCCAGATCGAACCTTTAAAAGGGAGAAGTCCAACATTATTCAACAATGACCGTCACTCATTCAAGACTGTTGCCATACTGGTAGTTACAAAGAATGCGATGGTGGTGTTGGTGCTGTCTGTGACAACGATAACCTGCCATTATGACTTTCAAGACGAGAAATGTGAAAATGATTGCTACCATGATTTCAACGATTATTACAGACTTTAAAAGATAGAAGCAGTAGAAGAAAGAGAAGAAGTCTGCTACGCGACTGAAACTGGACAGATCAAGACAACTTTGGGCCTGCGTCCGAGCCTATCGCTTTGGACCTTAAAGACCTCTGTCTATCGTCCAATATCGAGGAGAGACTTCGAAGCTTCATAACTGCTACCAGGAGTTTAACAAGAACTGTACGTGCGGCGCCTCAAATGGAGAATGCAAATGCCAAGAAACACACCAAGAAAGCCTGGACCCAAAAGACATTTGTACTTCTGCCTTAACCATTGACAGTGTCATCGATGGTGATTCTAATCAAGCGGAACCTGAGCCAGCACTTGATGAACAAACGTAAGGGTGCTTCATGGGCATACCTTAGTGACGTGTCTGAAAATGACAATGTGTTTGAAACCATGGCTACTGTGGGTCTACAAGCATATCACGAGACGTCCATCGAGAAGACTGGGTAAAGCGGCGTGCAGGACCAACTGCTCTGATGACAACTGCAGGGATCGCCACTTCCTCTATACGTGTCAGAAGGCGAGCTTCAGCGACAACAGTCGTGAAGAAGTCAACGCAACGATCACGACATCGTCTCAAGGACGGACTAGCCAACTGCACTGACCAACGAGACAACGTCCACTACCTTGTAGTGCAACTGAATCTTTACGGGACGAACTGAGCTGAGAAGTTGACAATGGTGTAGCTGCGCCCTTCGTGCCAAAACTGATGGTAGGAGAAGGCATGTCGATACTAGGAAGAAGGACTGCTGTAGATCCGTTGAAGTAATGAGAGTCTGAACTGTCTAGCTAGGGCTAAGAGCTGTCCTGTGTGATTCCAGTGAACTGTCTAGCTAGGGCTAAGAGCTGTCCTGTGTGATTCCAGTGAACTGTCTAGCTAGGGCTAAGAGCTGTCCTGTGTGATTCCAGTGAACTGTCTAGCTAGGGCTAAGAGCTGTCCTGTGTGATTCCAGTGAACTGTAGACATGGTGAATTCCGGCTAAGTTGTAAAAAAGAACGTAGAGAACTTTGCATTCTGTTGGTTTGTCTCGATTAATTTATTTAGTTCATTCATTGTAACTGTTAATCTTCCTTAATTAAGTGCTTGCCTTAGATTTACAACAGTATAGGCTACTAGTAAAGGGATTCTTGATCCAAAACAAATTTAAGAACGCTCCTTCGACAACTAAAAGGTGTCGGCGAATCCCCGGAAAGAAATTATTTTTCCCGACCTACTCACTATTTTTCTCAATAAGAAGACAGCAAGTTTTAATGTTTTATCTGTTGTCTATAGTCTAACTGTTGTCTATAGTCTAACTGTTGTCTATAGTCTAACTGTTGTCTATAGTCTAACTGTTGTCTGTAGTGTAACTGTTGTCTGTAGTGTAACTGTTGTCTATAGTCTAACTGTTGTCTATAGTCTAACTGTTGTCTATAGTCTAACTGTTGGCTATAGTCTAACTGTTGGCTATAGTCTAACTGTTGGCTATAGTCTAACTGTTGTCTATAGTCTAACTGTTGTCTATAGTCTAACTGTTGTCTATAGTCTAACTGTTGTCTATAGTCTAACTGTTGGCTATAGTCTAACTGTTGTCTGTAGTCTAACTGTTGTCTGTAGTCTAACTGTTGTCTGTAGTCTAACTGTTGGCTATAGTCTAACTGTTGTCTGTAGTCTAACTGTTGTCTATAGTCTAACTGTTGTCTATAGTCTAACTGTTGTCTATAGTCTAACTGTTGTCTATAGTCTAACTGTTGTCTATAGTCTAACTGTTGGCTATAGTCTAACTGTTGGCTATAGTCTAACTGTTGTCTGTAGTCTAACTGTTGTCTGTAGTCTAACTGTTGTCTATAGTCTAACTGTTGTCTATAGTCTAACTGTTGGCTATAGTCTAACTGTTGGCTATAGTCTAACTGTTGGCTATAGTCTAACTGTTGGCTATAGTCTAACTGTTGTCTATAGTCTAACTGTTGTCTATAGTCTAACTGTTGTCTATAGTCTAACTGTTGGCTATAGTCTAACTGTTGTCTGTAGTCTAACTGTTGTCTATAGTCTAACTGTTGTCTATAGTCTAACTGTTGTCTATAGTCTAACTGTTGTCTGTAGTCTAACTGTTGTCTGTAGTCTAACTGTTGTCTGTAGTCTAACTGTTGGCTATAGTCTAACTGTTGTCTGTAGTCTAACTGTTGTCTATAGTCTAACTGTTGTCTATAGTCTAACTGTTGTCTATAGTCTAACTGTTGGCTATAGTCTAACTGTTGGCTATAGTCTAACTGTTGTCTATAGTCTAACTGTTGTCTATAGTCTAACTGTTGTCTATAGTCTAACTGTTGTCTATAGTCTAACTGTTGTCTATAGTCTAACTGTTGTCTATAGTCTAACTGTTGTCTATAGTCTAACTGTTGGCTATAGTCTAACTGTTGTCTATAGTCTAACTGTTGTCTATAGTCTAACTGTTGGCTATAGTCTAACTGTTGGCTATAGTCTAACTGTTGGCTATAGTCTAACTGTTGTCTATAGTCTAACTGTTGTCTATAGTCTAACTGTTGTCTATAGTCTAACTGTTGTCTATAGTCTAACTGTTGGCTATAGTCTAACTGTTGTCTGTAGTCTAACTGTTGTCTATAGTCTAACTGTTGTCTATAGTCTAACTGTTGTCTATAGTCTAACTGTTGTCTGTAGTCTAACTGTTGTCTGTAGTCTAACTGTTGTCTGTAGTCTAACTGTTGGCTATAGTCTAACTGTTGTCTGTAGTCTAACTGTTGTCTATAGTCTAACTGTTGTCTATAGTCTAACTGTTGTCTATAGTCTAACTGTTGGCTATAGTCTAACTGTTGGCTATAGTCTAACTGTTGTCTATAGTCTAACTGTTGTCTATAGTCTAACTGTTGTCTATAGTCTAACTGTTGTCTATAGTCTAACTGTTGTCTATAGTCTAACTGTTGTCTATAGTCTAACTGTTGTCTATAGTCTAACTGTTGGCTATAGTCTAACTGTTGTCTATAGTCTAACTGTTGTCTATAGTCTAACTGTTGTCTATAGTCTAACTGTTGTCTATAGTCTAACTGTTGTCTATAGTGTAACTGTTGTCTATAGTGTAACTGTTGTCTATAGTCTAACTGTTGTCTGTAGTCTAACTGTTGTCTGTAGTCTAACTGTTGTCTGTAGTCTAACTGTTGTCTATAGTCTAACTGTTGTCTATAGTCTAACTGTTGGCTATAGTCTAACTGTTGTCTATAGTCTAACTGTTGTCTATAGTCTAACTGTTGTCTATAGTGTAACTGTTGTCTATAGTCTAACTGTTGTCTATAGTCTAACTGTTGTCTATAGTCTAACTGTTGTCTGTAGTCTAACTGTTGTCTATAGTCTAACTGTTGTCTATAGTGTAACTGTTGTCTATAGTCTAACTGTTGTCTATAGTCTAACTGTTGTCTATAGTCTAACTGTTGTCTATAGTCTAACTGTTGTCTGTAGTCTAACTGTTGTCTATAGTGTAACTGTTGTCTATAGTCTAACTGTTGTCTATAGTGTAACTGTTGTCTATAGTCTAACTGTTGTCTATAGTGTAACTGTTGTCTGTAGTCTAACTGTTGGCTATAGTCTAACTGTTGTCTATAGTCTAACTGTTGTCTATAGTGTAACTGTTGTCTGTAGTGTAACTGTTGTCTGTAGTGTAACTGTTGTCTGTAGTCTAACTGTTGTCTATAGTCTAACTGTTGTCTATAGTCTAACTGTTGTCTATAGTCTAACTGTTGTCTATAGTGTAACTGTTGTCTGTAGTGTAACTGTTGTCTGTAGTGTAACTGTTGTCTGTAGTCTAACTGTTGTCTGTAGTCTAACTGTTGTCTATAGTCTAACTGTTGTCTGTAGTGTAACTGTTGTCTGTAGTCTAACTGTTGTCTGTAGTGTAACTGTTGTCTGTAGTCTAACTGTTGTCTATAGTCTAACTGTTGTCTGTAGTGTAACTGTTGTCTATAGTCTAACTGTTGTCTGTAGTCTAACTGTTGTCTGTAGTGTAACTGTTGTCTGTAGTGTAACTGTTGTCTATAGTCTAACTGTTGTCTGTAGTGTAACTGTTGTCTGTAGTCTAACTGTTGTCTGTAGTCTAACTGTTGTCTGTAGTCTAACTGTTGTCTATAGTCTAACTGTTGTCTATAGTCTAACTGTTGTCTATAGTCTAACTGTTGTCTGTAGTGTAACTGTTGTCTATAGTCTAACTGTTGTCTGTAGTCTAACTGTTGTCTGTAGTGTAACTGTTGTCTATAGTCTAACTGTTGTCTATAGTCTAACTGTTATCTATAGTCTAACTGTTGTCTGTAGTCTAACTGTTGTCTGTAGTCTAACTGTTGTCTATAGTCTAACTGTTGTCTATAGTCTAACTGTTGTCTATAGTCTAACTGTTGTCTATAGTCTAACTGTTGTCTGTAGTCTGTAAGCAAAATAAAGCCAAATAAACAGATTAAAAAAAAAACATTGAGCGTGTCTCCTAGTGCTGGGTCTCCGGTGGTCACTCTGCTCGCCACTTTCTAATTTGGACTTTGCTCTAGCTCAGCTAAAGAGCTCAGTTCTGTTTAAGTTACGGTCCTTCGGGATGATATACTGACGCAAAAAAAAAAAAAACGTGACTAATTGTATTAATTTTTTAAAAAATAATTTAATAACTAAATAATATATTTTTTAAATTAATCCTAACTTTACGTTACTATAATGTAGTAAACTTTAAAGGACTGAAATGTGGGGTGGTCATAGGCAAAAATGGATGTTACTGATACTTGATAAAAAGAAACAAGTTCCATAGATAGAACACTAGGTTTTAGAGGTCAATAGATATTAATTTAATACTTAATAAAGTGATCTTTCTGAAATGTTAATTAAATTTTTTGTCACGCAGTATGAGCTGGTGTTTGACATATTGGCTCTAGAGGAGAATGAAAAGTTGTTAAAATAAATTATTGTCATACAATGGGCGAGTGAAATCAGAGTTGCTTGCATACATAATATGTATTACATACAAGAGCAATATTAAGAATTGCAAATATGAATACATTTTCAATATTCCAATTCAGTGAAAATGAGTGTACAGTGTGTTTGCTAATACTATATGGAGTGTACGGACTGTACGATAAATATCTAATGCACTCTACTTTTCTACCTTGTTTTAAAAATAGTTAGAATATTTGTGCATAAAATATGCATAAGTATTTCTATTTTTTAAAGTAGTACGCTTTTAGAAGACAAAAGTTGAACTTCTGAAAGCGCTTTTAATCTTTCGAGACTTACTATGTAAAACGTGTTATAAGATTCTCATTTTTAAAAAGATGTAACAGAATAAATAAAAAATGTGAAAAAAGATCGTCCTATACATTAGGTCACTAAATTCAGTAGCACTTCCTCCTTTTTTTTTTCTTTCTTTCTACCCAACGGCCACATAAAGTGCTTCGGCTTGCTAGTGGCCTAGTGCTATAGTGGATAATTCAGGTTTTCTTTAAATAGAACATGTACCTCTAAAAAGAAAGTCAGTATCGTATCGTGTAGATCTAGATCTACCCTGGCTCTAATGTTCTGTTGAATCTCGTCTGTTGTCTAATCTTTCCACTTGGTCCTAATACACTTCAACCAGAAGGGGGAGGGGGGCTAGCACTTGTTATTGATCTAAGAAGTTGTTTTTTTTTCCAAAGATCCGCTTGTTGACTTTTTTCCCCAGTTAAGGGAAAATAGAGGGAGGGGAAATTCGGAAATTGTAAAGCTTCCCCCCCCCTCTCCGCCCAGTACTTGGCGTGTTGAATGACATATCGTAGTGTTGTATTTTAGCTGTGTGCTGTGTTGGACTGTAGAAAGGGGTCGGCTGTGGTGTCGCTAGGCAATCTTAGTCAACACTATGGCAAGTCACACTCCACAAGATTGAAGAGGCCGTGTGATTGTAAAAAAAATAATTGCATTGTTGAATGTATAAAAATAACTTTATTGAATGTTTTTTCAAAGTTATAAACAAAAAGATTACTCTAAGTTCAATAAAGTGAACAGCTGAAATCGTTTTTTCCGGGATTCAGTTTTGTTACTTCAAAGTTGTGAAAGTTCATTGTTTTGACAAGTTTGTGTCAGATCGAAGTGAACCCATGTAGATTATACGACCGACCTCTCTTACAGCGCATTAACAAATTCTCAACAATGGCTACCATGTATTACCGGCCGTATACATCCGAGGTAAGTTGACCAAAGATCACGTGGATAATAAATCGTAGCTGCCCACTAATTGTGTAGCCTATAAAACCTTTGCTGGGTGGTCATTAAGTTCATTCAAAAATAAAACGTCTTCAAAAGGAATTCTGCTTGCATGCTTTAAAAGAGTTGAGTTTAGTGCATCGTTATCTCTGACCCTGCCCAACAAAGTGTGAGACGTTGACTTTTATTTATATTCAAACAAATCATAGAATGTACTGATACACTGTCCCTATCAGAAGCCTAACTGATCAAGTCCTATTGAGAATAATGCCACAGGAGCTCTTCACAAAAACAAGCAAAATGTAAAAAAAATACTTTTTTTAAAAAGAGGTCGGAGTAATTCTAAAAAACAAAACCAATGCCATCTCTCTCAATTCTACACGGTTTAACTCCCTTTTTCTACATAAACAAAAATAATTAGTTACTACTTACTACTATTGATTGACTAATTATTTGATTGATTCATATATTTGAATATATAACAGACAGACGGAGTGAGTAAATACAAGAACTGTAATGAAATATGTGTAATATTTGATGTGCATGACAGACTTGCACACACACATGTTTCTATTTATGTATATATGTATAGGCTCTCCCTTTTTTTTTTTAAATATTAGTATTTAGTATATCATAGATAGTAACCTATATCATGGCATAGATAGTCACCTATATCATGGCATAGATAGCCACCTATAATCATGACATAGATAGTCACCTATATCATGTCATAGATAGCCACCTAAATCATGGCATAGATAGCCACCTATATCATGGCATAGATAGTCACCTATATCATGTCATAGATAGCCACCTATATCATGTCATAGATAGCCACCTATATCATGGCATAGATAGCCACCTATATCATGGCATAGATAGTCACCTATATCATGGCATAGATAGTCACCTATATCATGACATAGATAGCCACCTATATCATGACATAGATAGTCACCTATATCATGTCATAGATAGTCACCTATATCATGTCATAGATAGCCACCTATATCATGGCATAGATAGCCACCTATATCATGACATAGATAGTCACCTATATCATGTCATAGATAGTCACCTATATCATGTCATAGATAGCCACCTATATCATGGCATAGATAGCCACCTATATCATGTCATAGATAGCCACCTATATCATGGCATAGATAATCACCTATATCACGGCATAGATAGTCACCTATATCATGGCATAGATAGTCACCTATATCATGGCATAGATAGCCACCTATATCATGGCATAGATAGCCACCTTTATCATGACATAGATAGTCACCTATATCATGTCATAGATAGCCACCTATATCATTACATAGATAGTCACCTATATCATGACATAGATAGCCACCTATATCATGGCATAGATAGTCACCTATTTCATGGCATAGATAGTCACCTATATCATGACATAGATGGCCAATAATACCTTAACATTGATAGACATCAATTCTAAGATATAAATTCCAATCAATACCATGACATGCATAACCATCAATAGCAAGATTTAGAATGTCACTAATACCATGAATGACATGCATAACCATCCATGGGCGTAGCCAGGGGGATTTTGGGGGGTTCAACCCCCCCCCCCAAAATGAAATCCCCCCTTGGAGGGGGGGATCGGAATTTAGTGAATGATTTATGCTTTGATTTTGTTTATTTTAGGTGAGATTTTAATACTAAACCATCAATTGCCCCAGCACAACCAATGGGGTTTTGAGTTTAAAACCCCTTACCAGGGGGTTTTGAGTTTAAACCCCCCTACCAGGGGGGTTCGAGTTTAAAAACCCCTACCAGGGGTTTGTGTTTAAAACCCCCTACTAGGGGTTTTGAGTTTTAAACCCCCTCCTTGGGGTTTTTGCATTAAACCCCCCCCCCCTCTTCTATAAAACAAAACAAAACAAAAATGCAAACGAAAATTCCCTAATTCCAAGAGCACAGTTAAGGGAGATTTTCATTTTAAAACCCCCTCCAAAATTTACGATAAACCCCTTCTTCGATATAAAAAAAAGTTAATTACGCACTCAAAATGTTATGAGCGTAGCTAAATGGGTTTTGACTTAGTTTTTAGTTTAAACCCCCTTGTTCAGCAGGGTTTGAAGGTAAAAAATACCTCTTTAATAATTAAAACAAAGCAAATTATACACTCAAAATATTTTGAGTGTAGTCAAAGGGGTTTTGAGTTTAAACTCCCCTCCAGTGAAGTTTGAAGCTAAAAAGTACCTCTTCAATATAAATAAAAGCTAATTACTCACACTAAAATCTATGAACGCAGCCAAAGAGGTTTTGAGTTTAAACCCCCCGCCAGGGGGGTTTGAGGCTAAAAAATACATCTTCAGTGTAAGAAAAAAAAGCAAATTACGCACTCAAAATGCTATGAGCGTTGTCAAAGGGGTTTTGAGTTTAAACCCCCATTCAGAGAGGTTTAATGCTAAAAATACCTCTTCTATATAAAAAAAAAAGCAAATTACACACTAAAATTATTTGAGCGTAGCCAATCCAATCGGGGGTTTTGAGTTTAAACCCCTCTTCTACAGATGGCATTTGTTTAAAGTTTAAAACCCCTCCAGATGGTTTTTGAGTTTACGATCCCCCTACAGAGCATTTTGAGGTGGAAAACCCCCAACAGATGATTTTGACGATAAAACTTCTCTTTTCGATATAAAATCTAAAGCAAACTACACTCACTTAATTCCAAGAGCGTTTTCAAGAGTGGTTACACATTTTTACCGGTGGCAGGGCTCCCTTAATAAACTGTAGTGAATAGTCATCTGCCGAAATTGAAAAACACTAAATGTGGCTCAACAAAGATGGCTAAGACAGATTTTAGAAGTCAGTTATAGAGATCGGGTTTAAATCAAGGAAATCCTATGCCGAACTGGGAGTCGACCTTTTAGTAAGATTGTGAGAGAGCGACACATGAGGTTTGCGGGACATGTTCTCCGACAAAATGAATTACGCACTCATTCATTGAGGTCCCCATGGCAGGTGGGAAGAGGCTTCAGACATTACCAGTGACAGATTTTTATGGAAAAAGCTTGACGTCAAATGCTCCGAACGGCGCGGTAGGGTCTAAGTCAGTAAGAATAGCACATTAGGTTTTTGAAATAAAACTTTTTAATAGCAGGAAAATGCACTGTAGATACCTCAGAATATGCATTTTGTTGGCTTTCAATACCAGATATAGTGCTTGGCGGCGGGGCTTCGACCCGCGCTAGCGCTCCCCAGACCCCATTGCTAGTAATGGCAGGGAATCTACAATTTTATGGAAACAGCACAATTATTTCTCTATATGCCAACACATGGGTTAAATTAATTATTTTGTTTTATATCTCGAACAAGGGAAAGAAATTTTCCTTCACTGTAAAGTGGTATAAGTAGAAAAAAAATTGAATAATTATAAATAACTTTAAAACATATCTTCCTAAGCAGCTCCTGGCACAGTGATTACTGTATTGATATGAAGAGGTTCAGAAGGCCTTGACCCTCGAGTTCCAAGTCAGGTCGCTCACTTTTATTTTTCGTATAAATACATTTAAAAAGCGATAACCCAGATACCTCCTTGTTTTCCCCTTTACAAATTGGTCCAGATAAGTCATAGGATCATAGCGTATTTAGAAAGCTAAAACATGAAATCGCGTTAAAAAAAAATAATTTCTTTTAGTAAAAAATTGGGCTATTCGCGACTGACACATATAAAATTTTTATGTGCAGCAACAAAGCCCATTACTTGACTGGCCCAAACTATAAAGCTTTGCTTTTTCAAAAAAAAATATTTTTTTTTTGTATTTTGCTTGTTCATATCTGGGTTACAGTCTTACAGTATTATTAAGTTAAATGGTTCTTTGACTTCCTTTTTTCTTCTTTTTCTCTCCTTCCATTACATTTTCTCTTTATTTCTATTTTTCCTCTTTATCCTCCTGTGTTAACGTTTTTTTTCCTCTATCCTCCTGTGTTAACTTTTCTCCCTCCTCCTGTAGTTCTGCCTCTCCTCTCAAGTAATAAAGCTTCCGGCAACTAATAACCGAGGCCATGGAAATTGAACTCATCAATAAAGTTGGATAGTTTATCGATACTTCTAATTACCACATTTACGACGGTGACTTCCGTACCAGTCAAAGGTAGTTGCTTGGCGTGCGCGGAGCTATTAGTGCCGCTGCTTTTGTTTGGGATGTAATTATGAAGTAGACTTCTTTTCTTTTTATGAACTTGCTTCTGGAATGTTTTTAAAGTTAGGATTCGTCTAAAAGATAAACTAGACTTATATTAATACAATATTTGAATAGTTAGAGATTTTAACTTTTAAAAGTTTTATTTTTTAAATAAGTCTTTCACAAACCAATAAGATTTTAGGATAAAAATTAAATAATTTTCAAAACAGGTATAGGAAGTTTTAACTCTATCTTTTTAATCTCTCTCTCTCTCTCTCTCTCTCAAATTGGTTAACATTTAAGCACAAAATTAGTCTGGTATATTTCATAGTAAGATGTGTAGGCATATACGCTGTGTAGTCCTGCGTAGATCCATGCAACTAGTCTAGGTCTAACCATCTTCCTTAATACCCGGTAGGCCGGTCTTGCAATACTGGAAACTAATTGGACCTTAGCATTATACAATAACTCGCATTACCCACCGGTTACGTCCGTTGATTTGGTACCCAGGCTATCTATTTGTCATGGACCGCCTTCCCTTTTTTTTTTTTTTACAAACATTACATCAACTCAATCTGTCTGGTAAAAAAGTTTGTAGGACTACATGTTATTTCTCTCACACCCAATCTCGGATCAAGCTGAAATTGTGCACAATTATTTCTTTTAGCTGATAACACAAGAATCAATAAACAAAATTAACCAATAGTTTTTTTTTAACTATTTGTAATCTACTATTTTGTTTTGTATCTCGAAGAAGGAAAAGAAAAATAATAATCATTTCCTAATTTGTATTCTTTATTTACAATTCTTATATTAATCCACCGTGTTCTTTCTTGGATGTTTGGTTTTTTGCAATCGAATTTTCGATCACCTTTTCTACTCCTCCAATAGTCATCAAATTGTGTATACAAGCTCAATGCTCGATGAAAACATTATAGCATATGAATCAATAAAAAAATCAAAAACTTAATTATGCAATTAGTCGTAATAACTAATTTTGTTTATATATATAAAATATACTAACCTAAGGTGAAATATAGCTTGTGTATAGAATTAGGGTATTGTGTTGTAAGCGTTGCAATTGTCAGTATCACAGCATTGGCAAAACTCTCCAAGCGCGTCTGGGAAAATGGTAAATTGACCACAGCGACCAAAATCCTAGTCTACAACGCCTGTGTTGTAAGCACTCTCCTTTATGGCAGTGAAAGCTGGTCAACATACATGTACCAAGAGCACAGATTGAATAGTTTCCACTTGCGCTGCCTGAGACGCATAATGGGCATCTCTTGGAGGGACCATGTTTCCAATCAGAAAGTTTTGAGATTGGCCAATATGAACAGCATGTATGCTCTCCTGACACAAAGAAGATTACGCTGGCTCGGACATGTCACCCGCATGCCAGATGGTAGAATCCCAAAAGATATCTTATATGCTGAGCTTGTGGAAGGAGTCAGACCCAAGGGCCGCCCAACACTAACATATAGAGATGTCTGCAAGCGAGACATGAGAGCCACAGGCATCAGCGAAAGTATGTGGGAAAACATAGCCAAAGACCGGAGTGCATGGAGACAGACTGTGCGTGCTGGGACAACCCTTGCTGAGAACAAAAGAATTGAAGCGGCCTTAATCAAGAGGGAAAAAAAAAAGAAAGCTGCCCTGTCCGCTAGCCCTGAATCAGAGGCATACACATGTACGAATTGTGGAAAAGTCTGCCGTTTTAGAATTGGCTTGATTAGCCACACCAGATTCTGCCCCATCTCAAGATTAAGCCAAAACCAGTGACTCATTTGGGCGCATCCATTGCCTTTCGAGACAAAAGGAGCCATATATATATATAAGCGTTGTATATTTGTTAAAGATCTAGATTTTGTAGCGGCAATGATCCGATCAATTACAGTAAAAAAGTAAAGTTTCTATTTCAGACCTTGCGATCTATAGATCAATACAAGACCAATGATATCCTTTTATTTAGAAACTTTAATAAGTCTCAAATACTCTATAGGCCTAACAATCTTCTACTACAATCTTCTAAAACATATCTACCGCAAAAGAACACAAATAGTTATTGACTTTTAATTAGGCCTGTTACACATTAGAGTGGTACTTGCATGACGTAATCCAAGTAAAGGTCAGATTTCTATGTGGTGTTCTATTGAAGTCCATGTTTCTATCAGCTAGCTCTTAGTTTATATTTCTTGAAGAAAAGAGAAACACACGATGCGTTGTGCTGGTCACATGACTCGTTTTGCTGGTCACATGATAGTGTCAAATGTTAGTCACAGAAATAAGAACAACTTGATATCATCTGTCTAATTATATTCTAATAGATCGTGTGGACTCTCTCACAGGAAACCTGACTTCTTGTTATTGGCTGAATTGGGCTGTCATTTTCTTCCTAGTTTCAAGTCTTTCCTCAGTTTTTAAGGCTCACGTCTGGCTGTTATTCTGAAAATTCTCTATTTACTTTAGTAATTTTTTCGGTTCTGTTTGGTAATAGTTAACATATTTTTTTTCTCCAGCCCATCAAAGACGGTGAACTACCTCCATACGATGCGGTAGAAAACATTCTACCTGAGTATCAGTACATTTTTGTGGACCCTAACCCCAAGAGTGACAGGTCGAAACCCGCTGCCCCTTCACGTCTTGTGGGGCCTCCTGACAGAGGGGCGTACACTACAACGACAACAACAGCCATCACTAGGTGAGCAACATTTTCACTATCAGTTGGTGGCTGATATAACTTTTGAACTCATTTCTGGGTCATCATGACTCCATTTAGCTACGTTTTAAACTGTTTAAATGGCACAGGTAAAGAGAAAGTTTGGCGTTATTGTTGATGTAGCCTACTGAACATAATGTAGTGTACACCATAGTTTCATTGTGTTTATTACAACCTTGTGCCCTTGACAATAGGATGAAATTTGGGAGAATTTATTATTTATTTTTTTGTATCAGGGATCCTAATGATCTTGATCATACACACATGAATGTATTAGAACATCAGATGCGGGACCTTGACAACTATAGAACTGCTGTCCAGAGAATGGGTCAAGATATTATGACTTTAAGAACACAGGTAAATAAATACATCAACCTGAATAGCCCCCCCAAAAAATTAGTTCTTGTGTGCATAAAGGGAAATAAATAAAACTTGTCCAGGTACATTATCACTAATACAATTCAACTAAGCTCAAAAAATGTTTTTGTGAATTAGACAAAGATTAAGACAAATAATTAACTTGTTAATTTTTTAAATTGTTGCATTAGAGTTTTTAAATTTTTCATGTGCAAAATCAACAGAAGCCAATTTTTAGAGGTCAAAAGTTCAATAAATATAAATGTCAGCATACATGGCTGCTTAGTTCTGCAACTCTCATCAGCTGTCTCAGTGATCCTGGGTTTGAGCCCTGCCCCACCCCATTATCCTGTGGAGATTTTTTTTTTAATTTTCATTTTTGATTGTTTTTCTATACCACATTCATGTTTATAGCCTTCTCAATGTGCTATGGTCCAATTTCTTTTGTGAATTAGTGGGGGGAGGAGCTGGTAGCAGGGAGAAGGTTTTCATGCCCCTTTTAGATGCTCAGCAAACACAACTCTGCTCATGTTGGATTCAAACTCAAGCCCCATTGTATGGTGGCCAAGTTGCAAAAGTAGCGGTTTTGGCCTCTCTGTCACACATCTCACAGTTTTGGGGTAGAATACATCTAAAGCATGTTAAACAAAACAAACATTTTTAATAAATCACATTCACTAGCATCATATTTATTTAGAAAGAAGAAAGACTTGGGTAACAAAATGACTTAAAGTGAATAATCAAACTACCAACTTAATGATACAAATTTCATGAATTTGAGTCTTTTAACTCTGAATCAGAATTTTTCTTAATAAGAAAGATGATTCTTTCATGAGTAGTTCCATGAGATCTTTTACATTGTTTATAATAGGTTTAAATTTTATACATTATATGAAAAGTTCAGACATTTGATTAAACATTAATGCTAAAATATGTTGCCAACCATTGCTTAAATGTAATAGAGATTGAGCTAACATAGCACTAGAGTTCTGGAAATACTAATAGGATTTAATAACAATGAATTATGTTTTAATTTTGATTGCTAATCAAATGAAATAAAAATATAATTTTGAAGTTAATTATTATTGTAATTTTCATCACTGCTAATGGCAAAACAATTTCTAATGAATAAAAATGATTTTTAAGATACGTCAGTTAGAAGGAGAGAACAGCAAGCTAAGGTTAGATGTTCATCATTATGATGATAGTAGGAAGCTGTTAATTGATGCTGCTGATTTAGACTCATTGGCCAGACCAGAACTTCAAGCAAGATATGGTAACTATCAAAACACATAGCCTAATAATAAAAATAGCTCATCATAATAATAAATGCAGAATCTAGTAGTCTTTATTAGCTATACCTATTTACAATAAAATGTGTTTTGCTATAATTCTCCTATTTTTTTTCTTTCTAATCCTCATCCTTTTTTTTTCTGTCTTTCTCTGACACTGTGTGTATTTGTCTTTTGTTGCATGTATCAATTTTGAATGAAAATGTCCTCCCCACAGCAACATTAAGACAAAAGTTGGCAGCACAAACAACAGAGCTCAAGGAGTACAAAACTAAAGTACAGAAACTACAGAATGAACTTATTAAGGTAGGATCCAATTAGAGTTTAAAATTGTTCAACCTAAATACAATATCTAAACATAGGTCAATAAAGAAACAATATATTTTTATGTCATAAAGACCATTTGTAAATATCTTTAATTTTACAACAGTTGTAGATTTGTTTTATTTAATAATGAAAACTTACCAACCACTTCTATATAAAGAAATGTTTTAGAATATTTTTGCCAGAACAATTTCAAATAAATTTTCTTCAACTTGCTCGAAACACTCTTTAAACAAAAATTCATATATAATATATATATTATATATATTAAAAAAGGGTTAAAACAATGCACAACATGTTGTTGGTTGAACTTTTATTTTATTGTTTGTTTCTAGAAAAACGACAAAGAAAAAGATTATTTAAAAATGTCCCACGCACATGCCTCACAACAGGAACTCCTACAAAGACTTCAGGACAAAGTGCAGAAATTGAGGAAAGTGGAAGAAACATGCAGGAAACAAGAGAAAGTCATTGAAAAACTGGAAAGTGTGCTGTACAAATTGAAGGGAAAATCAAATAAAGGTTCACAACTTTGCCTGTAATAGCAATATATGCATGTGTATATATATGAAGAAAAAATAATTCCGTTATTCTTCCTACTTTCATCCACAAATCTTGGAAGTAAATTTTGATTTTGTCATGGAGAAAAAAATTCTAGTTAATAAAAGCATTAGAAAAAAAAAAGATTTTACATGAAATTATTTAAATATTAAATGTAATGAAAATAAGTTTATAATGAAAAACATTTTTCCCACTAAGGTTAAAGGTTACATATTGCATAAAGATGAGTAATATTAACTAGGCTATAAATATCTATGTAGCTGAGCTAAAAGTTGGCTTACACTTCAAAGATGTAAAATATACTCATGTGTAAGTTTTGGAATGTTTAGTTTATTTCATAGATCAATTTTGTTACATAGACCACGAGTTTTTACTGGGATTTGATTCAAACTGAGATGTGTCCACTGAGCGACTATTCACATATAGCCCTCCCCCCACACACACAAATCCACAAAGGAAATAAAACATTCTATAGCATGGAGCCCACTCAATAACAGGTTCAAAAACAATATTTCTCATGGTCCATACAATCAGTATCTTCAAAGTAAAATGTAATTGCTGTTACTAAGATATCCTATAATTAACATTTACCTGTGACCTGTACAGATGGAGTTATGAATGAAGCACAAACAGCTCTAGCTGATGAGAACAGGAGATTAAGAGAACAAATAGAAGACATGAAAGTAAGTCAGTAACGTTTAATATAGAGTTCTGGCAAGGACCATATATCATGCTACTTGTAATTTACAATCCTCCTTATACACTAAACAAAACCTTTTTAAAAGAATTTTTTGTCAAATAAAATAATTGTTACTAACTGAACTGGTGCTTTTGCTATGTCAACAATGCATCTGCTAGAGACTGAACTGGCTTAGGGTTTACAATTTGGGTTAAAGTTATATTTAGTATTTGGTTGAAGATGGCTGTAGGTCTAGTAATGTTGGAGTAGACTTTAATTTGTAGGTATTTGTTGCTCATTAGGTCTATATGCATAACTCTGCCTTCTTGTTTTCTGCCACCCTCTTAAAGTCATTCCATTTTTTTTTCATATATTAGTTTTATACCATCAAATATAATGCTTCTTGCTATATATATATATTTTTTGTTCTCTCCTTAGGATCAAATGGCGAGAGCAGGGATGGCAGGGGGAGATGAATTGGAGAAATTGGAACTTTACCAGGCCCTTGAGCGTGCTGAGGGGAGAATTATGTCCCTCGAAAGACAGGTACATTCCTTACCTTTCCTATAAGAACTTTACAGACTTTCATCTGTTATACTAAACACATACTCTTGTAATAATAGAATCCCCTAAAATCATAAATCTGTGTCTATATTAAGCTACTTGTAATTTACAATCCTTTTTATATACACTAAACCTAAGCAATTTTAACAAACAACATAAGGATTATATTATGTATAGTTCTTCAGAATTTGCATTAGTGTAAGCATAGGCTACTCAGGTGAATCTATAATGAGAGACTGAATTTATAAATTAAGAACTTACTTCCTAATATTATGTGAAAGAATGGTATGCTATAGATCCACTGTTACCAACAATTGACAAGCTAGCATGTCCAATAATATGTGTATTATATTATTGAATTAGTTAGCAAGATCCCAGTATTTCTCTGCCACAAAATCATTCACAAATCACAATTTTATGCAGTTAGGGAAAGAGAATGGTGTGGAGAAGAAGAAATTAGATGTCATAATTATAAATGGCTGGAATCATCTGCTAAGTTTACTGATTTCCTTGCAAGTTTGTACAAGAGCATCAATGAATCTCATAACAATACTGTTCTTAAAACAGTCACAAAACCACACAAGATAATGTAGAAACTCCTAACTCATATTCACCAAGATGCAGATTCCTTAAATTCCTCCTGAATAAAAATATGAGTCTTCAACTTCATAAGCCTTTTAACAAGTGACTCGAATAAACATTCAATCCCAAAACATTAGTTTCTTGAGAAAAGAAGAATTTGACTTTGACTCAACCTGAGTCGGCGTTAACAATTTACGTAATGGATTAATAACTAGAGATAGGACAGTATGAATATAAGTATGGGAAACAAATAATATGATAAAATGATGACTATTGTGAATGGTGGAGTTGAGAGCAAAAAGTTTAGTCTTGTAATAACTGTTTAAATGGTTATTACTAAATTGTAAAGAAGTACGATTGATTGACATGTGCGTGTTTTGTAATCATAAACTTGGCTTTTCAGTTAGTATTTTAGTAACTTGTGAAAGAAGATTCAGCATATTAAAATGTTTGTAGAATAGGCTGAAAATAATCCAGACAGGAATACTGGCAAGGTTTCATGTTTAAGACTGTTATTGAAGTTTGTTGATGAGGGAATAACTTTTAACAAGTTTTTATCCCTGATAAATTAATGTATTGCAGGAGCTTTGATGTTGCTACCTTTTCAAGTAATATACTTCACTCTTTTAATTGTTCCAAATCATTTCAAAATCATGTAATTAAGGTTGTGGGCTGGTTGGTATTGTGATTTTGACACCCAGTCTGCTCCTGTTTATTACAAAGTTCATTATTGTGACTTGATTTGATAGCGAGTGAGAGTGAATGTGTATAATTATTATATTATTGTCTTCACATATAATTATTATATTATTGTGTTAACATGTTACTGTCAATTACGTGCAATTGTTTAGGAAAAATCTAGAATTCATTAAATTAAAATTAGTTTTATAATAGCAATGCCTTTTATTAATATTTTTTTTTTGTGTGTGTGATTTGAGTAAAGCAGTATTTAGTTGTTCACTTCCAATGAATTAATGCAGTATTAATATGATTTATATTTCCTTAAACTGTTTTCTGTTTTAGCTGCAAGACAATGCCAGGAACTGGGGTAAAGAGAGAGCAGATTTAAATATCAGAGCTAATGAAGCAGAACATGGTTTTGGCAGAACAGGTGGCATGGTGTTACATGACTATCCTGTCTTGGTAAGTAAATGTCCATAAACATTTCATGTATACAACTGGCAATGGGCTATTGATAAATATTGAAATACTACCATGCATACATATAATGATCTGGTAATACCAATGTACCAATACCAATGTACCAATATAACTTATAAATAGATAGATACAAATCAAATTTAAGTTTTTAAATTAGAAAGATATAGTTTTACTCATAGATGAATATAGCCAAACACATAGATCTAGATTGTTGATGATTCATTAATTTATATGGCTTTACACAAAGATTCTTATGTTCAGAGTAAAATATAAAGAATTTAATTTACTAAATCTGACACATTAATAAAACTTTGAAATTTTTAATCAATTCAATTCTTTTCATCAAGAATGAAGATTATTTTAAAACAAGCTTACTTTTGGATAACTTTTTTAGCCACAATAAAGTTTTGTTACATAAGACTCCTTCTAATATCTCTAAATCTAAGGTATAACAAAAACATTTTTTGTTCTCATTTCATTATGATGTTCACCGTGTATAAAAAGCTAACTCTTTCCATTCAGATGTAGATATCTAAATATACATAAATTTATTTTATTTATCTTATTATACACTGATTAAAACTGAGTTGGTTTTAATTTTTTCCTAGGAGTCAGCTTACAACAGAACATATTCTAGACTTGGGCCACTGTTAAGATAAAAGTTTCCTACAGATGTGACATTTGAGAGAAATTGGTGAGAGAGATTGCAAGTCTTCTGTTTTATTGATCTCAAAGTTGATTGTTAAGATCAGAGATCTTTTAGTATGTGATGAATGTTCACAAATCTCTGTGATATTTTAGTTTTAATTACTTTGTCCATTACCTGATAAACATTAAATTAAGCATGATTTAAAGTTTTCTTACACATTGACCCAAGCTATTCATCAATGTCTCTTTCTTGCACATTGACCCCAAACATATTCATCAATGTCTCTTTCTTGCACATTGACCCCGAACATATTCATCAATGTCTCTTTCTTGCACATTGATGATAACATATTTATCGATGTCTCTTTCTTGCACATTGATGATAACATATTTATCGATGTCTCTTTCTTGCACATTGACCCCGAACATATTCATCAATGTCTCTTTCTTGCACAATGATGCTAACATATTCATCAATGTCTCTTTCTTGCACATTGATGATAACATATTTATCGATGTCTCTTTCTTGCACATTGATGATAACATATTTATCTATGTCTCTTTCTTGCACATTGATGCTAACATATTCATCAATGTCTCTTTCGTGCACATTGATGCTAACATATTCATCAATGTCTCTTTTGTGCACATTGATGCTAACATATTCATCAATGTCCCTTTATACCAGTTTTGACTTGCAGATAAGAGCAAGCTGAAAGTGTCCATTTAATAGCGTTAAAACAAATGTGATATTATGGACTAACAAATGGAAAGGTATCATTCTTTCTACAGTGGGCAGTCTAAATTGAAAGGCAGGGGTGTAGCAGACCATGGTGAAAAAAGGTTTATCACACTATCTCACAACCAATAGAAAGAAAAAATAGAAAAAGACAGTTCACCAATTGTCACATATAAATGTTATCAACAAATAAATGTGTGTGCAAAGAACAGTCTGGTTGAAGAAGAGAGCAGTCAAGAGAGAAATAGATTCTGTGCTCATGATACAAAGCAAATCAAATTTAAACATTAAAACATTAAAGCATTATCTAATTGATTTGTGTTCATATATTTACATATACATGATTAGATTGGATACAGAATGAGATAGTTTAAAAAGTATTACTAATTTCATAGTTTCCATCAGTTGATATAGTGAATTTTGAAAAGAAATAAACAATTATTTAGGGGTTTTAAGAGTCAACATTATCCACTTAAAGGAAGCCAGCAAAGTCTGAACTCATTTTCTGTGAATAGTAATGTATGAAATGCTCTGTGTAATAGCAAGAATAATGTCACACTATAAAATCATTCTTTGAACTAAAACTTAGTGGATTGAAAAAGTAAGACGAAACATTCATTGTTATGTTCAACTTCTGCCACAAATCTCTTGGTACTAACCATGGAGAGTTCTGGTTTGAAAAACATAGCTAGTCAGTGCCTTTTTTTTATTTGAAACTAAATTTATGATTTTTTTGACTTGCTACTTTTATCTTTAAATTTTGACATTCTTGGAATCATTGCTTTGTATGACCTAGATTTGAATGACATTGTTCTTTAGTCTATTACATGATTATTTCATTGACTTATACACATTTATAAACAAAACTAAAGCTTCACCTAATAATAGTTCTACTTGTACTGGCAATATGTAATATTCCTGATTAGACTTTTACGCCACTAATAATAATAGGTACAAATTACAAAAAAAAAATACTTCAGTTGAACAAAGTACATTGTACATTTTTCTATTCATCACTTTTGTTTTTTCAATGTATTTTGTCTTCATAAGACTTTATTTATTGGATTACAATTTCTAGCAGTGACTTATAAGTTAGGTTTTCTTTTTCTTTTCTTGTTTTTGTCTGCAAGTATGATTTGTTCATATTCATCAAACTTTTAAATTGTCTCATTTTGGACTAAATTTAAACCAGAAGAGTCAGTTTCATCACCTACTTGTTTTTGTCAAATATAATGTGGACAGATAAATGTATGTCATATTTATTGAGATTTAGTCATGCAATAATACTTTATAGTTGTAGAATTATCATTTTGTAGAAATGTTATATAAAAAACTTTATTATAATTGTATGTATGTTATGGTAACTCTTGTTATCATGTCATTGGAATGATCTGCATGATTTGCTGTTTGAATGTATTTAATGTTAGACCAAGTTTTCAATTGTACGTGTAATAATATGAAAAAGTAAATGTGCCCCGGTTCAGAAGCCAAGCGCTTCATTGCTCAGCCACCAAGCCTTATGTACAATTGTTTATCTTTTACTGTACAGAAATAAAAGCATCTAGAACAGAACATGTTGAGGCCAGGTTTCTAGTTCAGTGTTTGATTCAAAATTTTCTTTCACCAGATTTTTCTCCCTTGAGCTATAAACAGTTTTCACGTTCTGGTGCTAGACTATTGCTGTGGGACTAGACATTTACTTAGACTTAGGTCCTCCCGCGTCGTTCGGCGCATTGGGCGGCAAGCTGTCTCCATAATGATCTGTCACTGGCAATGTCTGAAGCCTCCTCCTAGACATTGAGTTCCAAAGAAACAGAAAATCTGAAGAATTTCTGTTCATAAATGATCCACTTTCAGGTGTTTAGACAACATTATTACAATCGATATATAGTTAGGCTCACAAGTAATACAATATAGGCCCATTGTTTTTCTAACCAAAGAAAATTCTATTACATAGGACACTAGGGAGTAGTCAATTACTGAGTGGTGGAATGATTGTCTGATTGTATTTTATACTCTCTCGACTTTCGATGACCCCGTGTTTGCACCCAGCCCGCCGCCCTTAAGGATGTTTGGGCTAAGACATAACTTTTCTGACACTAAAAATTCGTAAACTTACAAGTGGAAATCAATGTCTACAATACAAACTTCTGTCATGTCACACGGGCATTCAAATTTGTCATGCTAACAATTCAATTTTTCACGAAATCAGTCTTTAAAAAAAGTTTCTCAATATAACTTAAAGATATAACATCACAAAGATCTATCTCAAACAAAAGATCTATTTCTAGAAGAATAGAGCCTATAACCAGGGGCGAACTGGGCATGTGGGCCGGCACCCTAATGGCTTAGCGTCGAATAGGCGCTTGGAATCGCGGTAACTACCGAAAATACACAAAAAGATTTTTAGAATATTTAGAAAAGATTTTTTACAGATTTCGAAGTGTCTAAAAATTCTCTGCAATAATGTTAATAACTTCAATCCGTTTACCCTGCTTCAATCCCTTAAAAGCATACATAATAAATATTAACTCTTTCTCTCCCTAATTACTTTTCCTCGATTCGACGGAATTCTTCATTTGTAACATGACTATTTCACTAGCCTGTTATGATTAAGCTTCAATAACTTTGTTGTTTATTATCCAAAAATGTTTTATTTAGTATAGAATTAAAGGGCAATGCATGATCTTTTTACATGACAAAAAAAAAAAACAACGTTTATAAAATTAAACATTAATTTTATTTAATGAGGTCAAATCAACGATGGGATCGTCAATTAGGAGAGAAAGAGTTAACAAACAACTCAGGGCATCTGTTTTTATAACCAAAGATAAGAAGTATCTTTAGTCCGAACATACTGGTGTCAAAAGATTCAAATTAGCTAAAGGCCAACTGAAGAGATAATTTGTTTACGAAATTGAGTTAGTTATTGATTTCCATAGTAAAAAAGCTCGGACACATTGAGTACTTCCACAGAAATACTTTACGTTACGTACATGGCGCTTTCATGCGTTCAATTATCAGTGCATTATGTCACTCACCACATGACATGTACGAATGAATACCTTTTGAGGTGGTAAGTAATTCGTGAGCAGGATATTTGGTAACGGCAGGGCCGATTTAGACACCCTGTCCGCCCCTGGAAATAGCAACATAAAGTAATATCTCAAAAGTCATAACCATGGGCGTAGCCGGAGGGGGGGTCGGGGTTCAAAGAGGATCGGAATTTAGTGACTGATTTTGTTGCTTTGATTCTGTTTATTTTAGGTGAGATTGTAATACTAAACCATCACTTGCCCCAGCGCAGCGAAGGGCATTTTGAGTTTAAAACTCCTACCAGTGGGTTTTGCAGTCAAATCCTCCTCTTATATAAAACAAAACCAAAAATAAGGTTACAAAGACAGTTTGTGTGGAAACACAAACTCAAAATCGGCCCCCGAAGTGGTCCACCCAGGTAGGTAAAAAGGCAAGTATTAATATTTTCAGAAAGAGCATCAGAATTAAATTCTATCAAAGACAAATGATGGAGAAAGAAGGTTGGCAGATCTGTGTGGTGCCCCATCGGTCCAGCAGACCAAAGGATAGGTGAAAGTGAATGTGAAATTGTCTAACTGATGTCTTATAATAAGTATCTAATTGTTTTGTAAACGGTCATCTCTTATTCAAATCCTGAAACACTGTACCAGCACTGCAGTTCACGCGATAATATGAAAACCTACTTATCAATTGTTGTTTTAAATTATGTCCAACTTATATGCATACTAAATAGATTTTTTTCTCTTAAAAAAAAGTAAACATTATTTTTGGATAAACGTAGTTATTATGACAGAATTTACATAACGTAGCAATACAAATGTTGAAAAAAATAATTTAAAAAAAAAGTCTAAAACCATTTGCATAAATGTGTTAAAAATATGTTTAGTGTATGTTTTCCCTGCTAAAAAGCCTCCTGTGTTTTTACTATTAATAGTGAATAGTTGTAAAAGTGGTGTATTTTTATGAAAAAAAAAACTGCTTGCATAGGTGATTTAAAAAATTAGATTTTTTGCTTTTAGTAAAGAAAAAAGTAGCTGTTTGCATCAGAACTTTGAATGGACTAAAATAGTATGATGTCGGATTTTCACTATCTTTTCTAGTTTACGAGATCTAAACGGGACGGACAGACATTTCACACAAAACTAATAGCGTCTTTTCCGCTAAAAAGGCAAACGACAATCCCCAAATTCCAAGAGCAAAGCTTAAGGAAGATTTTGATTTTAAACCCCCCTCCAAAATTTAAGATAAAACCCCAACTTCAATATAAGACTACCCATACATCAGTCACCAGATTCTATGAGCGTAGTCCAAAGGGGTTTGGTGTTTAAAACCCTCCCTTCAGTGGGGTTTAGAGCTAAAAACCACCTCTTCAATATAAAAAAAGCAGACTACACACTCAGAAATCTATAAGCTTAGCGAAAGAGGTTTTAAGTTTAAACCCCCCTACAGCGGGGTTTGAAGCTAAAAAAATACCTCTTAGTATATAGTATAAAACCCCCTAAAATGATTTTTACGATAAAACTTCCTTTTCCTATATAAAATCTAAAGCAAACTACAGTCACCTAATTCCAAGATCGTAGCCAAGAGAGGTTAATTTTTTTTACCAGTGGCTGGGTTCCATTAATAAAGTGTAGTGAATAGTCATATGTCGAAATTGAAAAAGACTAAATGTGGCTCAACAAAGGTAGCTAAGAAGAATATTAGGAGTCAGTTATAGAGATCGGGTCTCAATCAAGGAAATCCTATGCCGAACTGGCAGTCGACACCTTAGTAAGGTTGTGACAGAGCGTCGCATGAGGTTTGCGGAACATGTTCTCCAACAAAATGAATTACGCATAATAAGAGTTGCGATGACATGGAGGCCATTACGTGGAAAGAGCAAACAGGGACATCCTAGTACAACATGGCGCCACACTTTCATGGAGGTTCTCAGAACAGGTGGGAAGAGGCTTCGGACATTGCCAGTGACAGATTATTGTGGAAGCAGCTTGACGGCAAATGCGCCGAACGACGTTGGAGGATCAGCACATAAGGTTTTTAGAAATAAAACTTTTTAATAGCAGGAGAATGCACTGTAGATACCTCAGAATAATATGTATTTTGTTGACTTTCAATACCGGAAATAGTGTTTGGCTCTCAGAGCTCCCCCCAGACCCC
This sequence comes from Biomphalaria glabrata, assembly GCF_947242115.1. Taxonomy (NCBI): domain Eukaryota; kingdom Metazoa; phylum Mollusca; class Gastropoda; family Planorbidae; genus Biomphalaria; species Biomphalaria glabrata. The sequence continues at coordinate 26,593,355 of NC_074712.1, forward strand.
CTTGCTGCCAATGGCGGGGGAGTCTACAATTTATCCACTATTTCCAGTAAGAACCTATTCAATAAACGTCTTCCAATAGAATGAAGGATCAGAATGTAATAAAGATTAATTATGTGCACACACACACACACACACACACACACACACATATATATATATATATATATATATATATATATATATATATATATATATATATATATATATATATATATATATATATATATTTGCGGTGGGTGGGGCGAAAAATCCCACCCCACACAAAAAAAAATCCTGGCTACGCCCAAGGTCAAAACTGATTTCTTCACTAGCCCTACTCTTGAATCTGTCATGACTTATTTGTTTACTAGCCCTACGCTTGGTTTAGGTAATTATCTCCTTCTGTCTCTTGACCGTATCTTCTTTTTTATATTTGAGACTTGTCACATAAAAAGAACAGACATGTTTTAATCTGTGTAGTCTATCTGGCTGCCTGTCTGTCATTTTCTGCCCTTCATCCTCAGCCTGCCCCCAATTTTATTGTAAGTCAGAGAAAATGTATTCATCTTGGAAGAGACTAGTCTTTCTCTTTGAACACAAAATAGAATTTAAAACAAGAGGATGGCTAATGAGAGCACTATAATAAAACCATTTTAGATTCTAATGTAGAAACATGTCACAAATACAATAATAACATCATTATTGTTATATAAATGGATCAATATATTACATAATGAGTTTTATTATTTTAAAATTAATACTTTTTATTTCAATTAAATTTGTTTGCATTTTGTGAATGCTCTTTATACCTGTTGTGTTGCCTCCTAGGATTGCCTCATAGTGTAGAGGCTCTTTAAATATTTGGTAAATAAAATCTCATCTAATGTTAACCATTTGCATTTGGAAAACATAAAAACAAATTCGTTTGTCCATCGTCCAGCTTGTATCTTCAGTTCTGCATTTAAATTCTGAACTTTGCTACAAAAAGTTCGAACTCGGCATAAGACAGATTGGAATTCTTTGACTTCTTCTGGAAGGCCAAGTTCTTTAGACATGATTTCCTTGAGCCTCTTTAAGAAGTGCTGGTATAGCAAGATATCCGCAGTGGACACTTGAGCATGCTGAGTTCTCTGAGAGTCGGAGAGCCTTTCCAAAACCTGCCGCGACTCGTTGCTTTCTAGTTTCTTAAAGTATAAAATGTCCGACGTTGACCAGCGCAACTTTCTCTTTAAGACAATGAGAGATTCGTCAAAGTAGTCGGTAATAAGAACCAGATCAAACCGCTTCTCTGTCAGTGAGATGAAGATATTTATGTAAGCTAGGTCATTGAACCCGTGAGATAGATCGTAACCTAGATCCATTGACTGACGATTGTTTGTGTATGAGCTATAACCATTGGCTTCGTATTTTTGTGGATTTTCGAGAAAGGTTTTTAATGGATCGTCAGAAATGATATTAGACAAATAAGTGAAATTATTATTTCTGAAATAAACGAAAGATGAAATGAACTGTTTTAAAGGTTCTCGCAATGAAGTGAACCTGAAAGTGTCGTTATGAAGGTAGGTGAAAATGTCTTCGCTATAGACGTGATGCGTGAACACCATGTCATATTTGGTAACACCCGGGAAGATCATAACTTGGCTGGAGTGAAAGGGGGGACGTTGGTTGATGTGGAGGTCAGAGGGCATTAGTGCTGTCAGCTCGTGAGCCCTGCAGTACTCAGCCAGTATGGAGTAGATGGTAGTGCTGCCAGTCTTGTGGTTCTTCAGGTAGTAGATGTGCTGTTGTGGGGTGGACTTGAGTTTGTTTCTGGATGAAATTTCGTTCCATGGTTGTCTGTCTAAGAAAGAGTATCTGCTAGTAAATAAGTACAATGTCGTCAACGCAATTAAAATGACGACACAGCTGCAAGAAATAAATAAGAAAATGTGAGTAATTAGTACAACAAAAACTAATATAGTGATAAGCTGCAACTAGGATAAGCTAGAACTAATATAATGAGAAAGGAAAAATCCATTTCCCTTTTGCCTCTTTTTATAATGTAAGAAAATTATTTAATATACTAGAAGGACACTGACTGTAGAACAAACGAAGAGACAGGATTAGTTCATTGATCGGACCCCACGATGATCTGCTTACTACTGTTTAAAAAAAACAAAACTTTAACGCTATGGCAATATCACAATGTCGTCAGAACTCGCAAAAACCTTCCTCCAAGAAACATTAACAGGAAAAAGACGAAGAAGCAGACAAAGAAAGCGATGGGAATGGACAGGCCTGCCATTGAAAGAGATTCTATCCAAGGCAAAAGACAGATATTGTGTGGTGCCCCAACGGTCAAACGTACAAAGGTATAGATGAAGGTGAAGGAACTGAATGATTTAGATTAAATATCTTCGATATCAATTCATGATTACAGCTGTACGTCGTTCAATATTTTGTTATACATAACATTTTACATTTGTCCATGAAATCTTGCCTAAGAAATATTGTATAGGAAAAACAAAGGCCTAAACATTTTTTTGTCTTTATATTTTTTTCTTTTGTCTAACAAATCTTGACCATTTGTTACCAAGCTTGCATAGACGTATTTTTTTGTCTAGCATATCTTGACCATTTGTTACCAAGCTTGCATAGACTTATTCTTTTGTCTAGCATATCTTGACCATTTGTTACCAAGCTAATATCTACTCATTCTTTAGTCTAGCGAATCTTAACCCTTTGTTACCAAGCTAATATTAACTCATTCTTTTGTCTAGCAAATCTTTACCATTTGTTACCAAGCTAATATTAACTCATTCTTTTGTCTAGCAAATCTTGACCATTTGTTACCAAGCTAATATTAACTCATTATTTTGTCTAGCAAATCTTGACCATTTGTTACCAAGCTAATATTAACTCATTCTGTCTGTCTGGTTCAAAGTTTGAACAAGTTTTTCCTCACATACTTTGAACAATTATTCAAAGGCGAAGACAAACATGAATCAATGAAAACAACACCAATTAGTCAAGTAATTACTGGTAATTAATTTTTTTTATACCAACCAGGGCTAAATATGGCTAAATATTGTAACGAATCTCACTATCCAGGCTCTCTGCAAACTGCACAATACACCACCAACTTAAAGAACTTGACAACTCAGGGCTCCAAAGTAACGTAACAGTTTAATGTCCAATAAATTACAACCAATACTGAACAACTGGCAACACGTAACACAGGCTGTACAAATATCTCTCCAACACCGTACCGACGTATCAACTCTTGCACTGGCCTCTCCGTCTCGTTCCGGGCTTGCACTGGGTTCAACAGTTCAGGACTGACTTCACACACTGGGCTCGTAGTGTCGGACTCGATCGCAGACCAAGATCAAGACGCCGGTCGTCTTGACTGTACTTGACAGTACTCCGCACTGAACCGTCGTAATGCTCCGTACAGAACCATACCACTGAACCACACTGAACTATGCTGTAGTCGACCGGACTGTATTCAACCGGGCTGTAGTGAACCGTCTTGACTGGGACACCTCCGCTCTTTATATAGGGTCCCCAATGGCCTTCTCGAACCGGGCAGAACGTCGCTCGACCATTCTGGGTGGTCAGATGACTACATCCCTCGTGACGCTCCTGAGCTCTACTCGCGACGCCGATCCTTCCCGAACAGTAATGTTGACACTCGTCTCGGCTGACCGTCGTAGCTCGTCACGGTTGACCGCTCGTCTAGCGCTGGCCTGGGGCGATTTACGTCGGCTGACTACACACACACACCACTACCCCCATCTGTGCCACCACCAGGTTTATAAAAATATGTAGGGTTTTGTCCACTTAGATAATTTTACACGTTATTTATCCCATACCCATTCTCGGATCAAGTTGAAACTTTAAACAATTATTTCCTCTACCTAACAAAAAATACGAATTATTTTTTAAATGTCCAATAAGTCAATTAATTATAGGTTAATAATTATTTTGTTTGATATCGAAAAAGAGAAATAACGTCTAAGTTATTATATATATATATATATATATATATATATATATATATATATATATATATATATATATATATATATATATATATATATATATAGTTCGTCCATCGTGGTTCGATGATGACCACGGGGGCTGAGAGCTTTGCACTGGGGTTTTATGCCTCCTCATGTGGCTGGTGAGACCTATGTGAGCCCGGAACGTTCGGCCGCACACTGGACAGGTTATTCCAGCTGGAGATAGTGTCGTGGGCCTTGCTTATCTTCTCTGGCGTTTTTCTTCTGCCAGCGTTGTTCTCTTTTCCTCAGCAACCTGAGCGGCAGTTTTCACAGCGCGACGCCATGATGCTCTCTCATGTGCCTCTGTCTCCCAGGTGGCTGGGTCTATGCTGAACGCCTTCAGAGAAGCTTTGAGGGTGTCCCTGAAGCGCTTTCTTTGACCACCTTGCGAGCGCTTTCCTTCGCTTAGTTGGCCATACAAGAGTTGTTTAGAGATGCGGTTGTCTTTCATTCAGCAGACGTGTCCTGCCCATCGCAGCTGGGACTGCATCAAGATTGTATGTATGCTTTGCAGATACGCTCTTTGAAGGACTTCAGTATCTGGTATTTTGTCTTGCCGTTTGACATTCCGAATTTTTCTTAGATATGTCATGTGGAAGTTATTCAGTTTCTTTGCATGTTTTCTGTCCACTGTCCACGTTTCTGAGGTAGGGAGGATGACGGCTCGATAGATCCCTAGCTTTGTATTTATGGTGATACCACGTCTGTTCCAAACATTTGTAGACAGTCTGCCATAGGATGCACTGGTCTGACGATACGCAGGTCATTTCATTATCAATCTTTCCGTTTCTGGAAAGTGTGCTGCCAAGATATGTGAATCTGTCCACTGCGTTTATATCATGTCCATTTATCTTGGATCCGAGTAGGCTTTCCCAGGAGCAGGTAAATATAAGACTTCAGTCTTATTTGTGTTAATGGTAAGGTCAAAGTCTGAACATGCTCTTGAGAAGTCACTGACAATACTCTGCAGATCATTTTCAGAGCAGGCATTTAGGGCACAGTCGTCAGCAAATAGCAAGTCTCTGATTACTGCTGCATTTGTTTTTGATTTTGCTTTGAGCCGCCTCGTGTTGAATAGGCCACCATCAAATCTGTATGATATATTTATCCCGTTGTTTTCTCTATTTGTGAATGCATCTATCAGCATAGCGGAGAACATGATACTAAACATTGTAGGTGCTAGGACACAGCCTTGTTTTACCCCGTTTGATACTTCGAAGGGCTCTGATGGTTCTCCACTTTCTTGGACACGAGCCTACATGCCATTATGAAATAGTCTCACCATGGTTATGAATTTTCGTGGACAGCCATACTTTGACATAATCTTCCAGAGTCCTTCTCTGCTAACAGTGTCGAATGCCTTTGTTAGGTTAAGAGATATCGTGTCGAGTTATTTCCTTTGATGAGCCTTTTCAAAGGTATCTTTATATTTTGCTTGAAGAATTTTGTTGCTATGACATTATAGTGTAATTTGTTTATTGAAATATTAGGATATATTTTTTTATTGTAATCTTCTCAGGATATTTGCACTTGTAGATATGTTTGAATGCTAATTTTGCATTATAATTATTATAGTAAACAAATATAAAGTTTGTAGACGTTTTAAACTTAAAATGAATTTAAAATTTAGACAAAAAAAATAATAAGTCTTAAACATTAGTTTTGACCAATTCTAGTATATTGACAAATGAAGTATCTTATAATTACAAGGGTTGTTATTCCTTAAAAAGCAGAACATTGCATGAAATAATCGAAGACGGTCTAATTATACTTCCCACTTTCCATCTACGAACATTTCCTCAACTTTCATGTCTGGCCAGGTAAGTTAGGAATGTGGTTAATCAATGTGGGATGCTCCATTCAATTGTTCTTTTATACAAACATAAACACGTTTGGAAATCACAGTTTGTTATCTCATTTTTAGGACCAAGACAAACAAAATACTACGTTATAAAATAACAAGTATATCAAGGCCGTCACCCAAATATAAAAAAAAACAAAGTAGACACAGACCTCACTAACATTTTTCCTACTGCCTATATATTTTCACGTGTTTGCAGACATTGAACATTCAGTTGAGAAAAACCATGGTGGTTATGTCTGGCCATAAGCTCATATAAAACATTTGGTACTTACCATCTTCTCCAATATCCCCAAAGTTTATCCATTATCATTACGTAACACAAGCATTGTTTGCAGTGAATTGTTCCAACAGACTTGTAAGGCAGAAATCAACGCCCAGGATAAGAGACAAGGATGTAGACAACATTTCAACTATGTGAACCACAGTGTGGAGGACAGCTATACTAAAACTAAGGGAGGCTATTTCTCTACTGTGCCATGTCCGTTAAGATGTGTACCTGTTGTGGGTAGATACATATCACACGTACACATACATGCACTCCCGTACACACGCTTGTTCATGTCCAAGTCATTTGTCACGCAGTCAACTAGCTGTACAGTAGGTGACACTGAGTTCTACTAATGCCAGTTTGAGGAGACTTGGCCAGTGAAGAACTAGATGTGTCACTGACTTGACATCAAGGACGTTAATACATTGTAGTGTCACTGAGTAATGACACTAATAAAAAGAAACGTTTTTCTTTTTTTTTTCAAGATTTTTTGTTTCGTAAAAGTTTAAAAGAACTTATTTCGTTTCATCCAGTCTGTACATGAGGATGTGCAAACCAGACAACAATTTAGTTGCAATGAAAGTTTCAATAGAAATTTTTTTTAAAGTGGTTCTACCCTCTCTTACTCTTTCTCTCTCTCTCTCTCTCTCTCACACACACACCTGCACCCAAATGAGGGGGGAAAATCACGAAATAAAATGAAAAAAAAAACAAAAAACTTGGCCTATACAGTAGTGAACCTCATTCCTATTTAATGATATTTTGGATATTTGGCACATCGCCACAGTGTAGGCCAGGTCGTGCTAATCTGGTCCTATTAATGAGGGAGACAAAGTACTAGTTGAACAAAACATCTCTCACTCCTCTTGAAAGAGAACATTTCTAAGATATTTTTAATTCAAAGAAGTCTTGGTATCTAATGAGAGAATCAATGTAAGATGTGAAGGCGTCAAAGTAAAGTTAATACTTATCTTTCAGAGCTCAATCAATGGTTAGTCATTCTAGTTTTACTTTTTTAGAGCCAACAAAAGAATAGCAGCAATTGAATGTGTGCTGGTCCCAATAAGTAAAAGCACCACGGACAATCCGAGTACACCATTGCATGTATCTAACTCAAAATAGAAAACCTTTTATTGAGTTCAATAGGAGATCCTAGATGCAAGGGTCTTCCAATTTTTTTTTCTTTTAAAAAGTGTAAAGACATACATTGGGAGTACATGTCTATCAACCTTTTGAAACAAGATGTAACAGACAGTACTTAGAAATATATCTCCGATTATGTGTCTGACCGACCTGCAGGGGTCACGAACGTTTTTGTTAAATAGCAGCTTTTCTTGTTTTTTATTTTTTAAAGATTTTGTAAGTTCTGAGGTCACGGTCGTGTAAATGTCAAGGTAACAAAAGTCTACACAGGCGTGGAGAGTGAGGAAAGTCTTTTCTTTATTTACATATTTCGGACGTTTCTACAGAAATGAAGATTGTTCCATCCAGACCCGTATCTCACTTATGGGTTTGATGTTCCATCCAGACCCGTATCTCAATTATGGGTTTGATGTTCCATCCAGACCCGTATCTTACTTATGGGTTTGATGTTCCATCCAGACCCGTATCTCACTTATGGGTTTGATGTTCCATCCAGACCCGTATCTCACTTATGGGTTTGATGTTCCATCCCGGCCCGTACCTCACTCATGGGTTTGATGTTTCATCCCGGCCCGTGTCTCACTCATGGGTATGATGTTCCATAAAAGCCCGTATCTCACTCATGGGTTTGATGTTCCATCTAGGCCCGTATCTCACTTATGGGTTTGATGTTCCATCCAGACCCGTATCTCACTTATGGGTTTGATGTTCCATCCCGGCCCGTGTCTCACTCATGGGTATGATGTTCCATAAAGGCCCGTATCTCACTCATGGGTTTGATGTTCCATCTAGGCCCGTATCTCACTTATGGGTTTGATGTTCCATCCAGACCCGTATCTCACTTATGGGTTTGATGTTCCATCCCGGCCCGTGTCTCACTCATGGGTATGATGTTCCATAAAGGCCCGTATCTCACTCATGGGTTTGATGTTCCATCTAGGCCCGTATCTCACTCATGGGTTTGATGTTCCATCCAGGCCAGTATCTCACTCATGGGTTTGATGTTCCATCCAGGCCCGTATCTCACTCATGGGTTTGATGTTCCATCCAGGCCCGTATCTCAATCATGGGTTTGATGTTCCATCCAGGCCCGTATCTCATTCATGGGTTTGATGTTCAACCCAGGCCCGTACCTCACTCATGGGTTTGAACAAGAGTGATGTTGGGGAGGAGGCGTCTCATTTAAAGTAGTGTGAGTGTGTGTGTATTGTGTGTGTGTGTGGCGTCATAATACAGGCAGAAGAGTAGGCTAAGTCTGATAGGCCTCAAAAGTGTTTATGGATATTCTATTTTAGGGGGATTCAACCGTAGCGCAACACGGGTTTCTGTTTATGCATTCTATTTTTAAGAGCTTAGATATTTTCAAGAAGATTGATAGTCTTACAGCGTGAACACCTACTTCCACTGATTAGGCTAAATATGTTAGTCACTGTGACACAGTATCCTGATACTACTTCAGACTCTTGCAATGACAGCTTGGTCGTATGGTAAAGGCTCTGGATCGTCTTCTCGATGGTCGAGGATTTGAACCCTGCTCGCTGATTTCCCAGGCTGTCCTGCGGAAGGTTTGGGTTCGGATATTCTGACTTCAATTCTGAAGGAACATCCGAAACATGTAAAAAAAAAAAAATAAAGCAGTTGATCTACGACTTCATTTGTAGTTCCATGTTCTAGACTGTCTGATCAACTTTGCAAACAGAATGTTGTTCTAGACTGTCGGATCAACTTTGCAAACAGAATGTTGTTCTAGACTGTCGGATCAACTTTGCAAACAGAATGTTGTTCTAGACTGTCTGATCAACTTTGCAAACAGAATGTTGTTCTAGACTGTCGGATCAACTTTGCAAACAGAATGTTGTTCTAGACTGTCGGATCAACTTTGCAAACAGAATGTTGTTCTAGACTGTCGGATCAACTTTGCAAACAGAATGTTGTTCTAGACTGTCTGATCAACTTTGCAAACAGAATGTTGTTCTAGACTGTCGGATCAACTTTGCAAACAGAATGTTGTTCTAGACTGTCTGATCAACTTTGCAAACAGAATGTTGTTCTAGACTGTCTGATCAACTTTGCAAACAGAATGTTGTTCTAGACTGTCGGATCAACTTTGCAAACAGAATGTTGTTCTAGACTGTCTGATCAACTTTGCAAACAGAATGTTGTTCTAGACTGTCTGATCAACTTTGCAAACAGAATGTTGTTCTAGACTGTCTGATCAACTTTGCAAACAGAATGTTGTTCTAGACTGTCTGATCAACTTTGCAAACAGAATGTTGTTCTAGACTGTCGGATCAACTTTGCAAACAGAATGTTGTTCTAGACTGTCGGATCAACTTTGCAAACAGAATGTTGTTCTAGACTGTCTGATCAACTTTGCAAACAGAATGTTGTTCTAGACTGTCTGATCAACTTTGCAAACAGAATGTTGTTCTAGACTGTCTGATCAACTTTGCAAACAGAATGTTGTTCTAGACTGTCGGATCAACTTTGCAAACAGAATGTTGTTCTAGACTGTCTGATCAACTTTGCAAACAGAATGTTGTTCTAGACTGTCGGATCAACTTTGCAAACAGAATGTTGTTCTAGACTGTCTGATCAACTTTGCAAACAGAATGTTGTTCTAGACTGTCTGATCAACTTTGCAAACAGAATGTTGTTCTAGACTGTCGGATCAACTTTGCAAACAGAATGTTGTTCTAGACTGTCTGATCAACTTTGCAAACAGAATGTTGTTCTAGACTGTCTGATCAACTTTGCAAACAGAATGTTGTTCTAGACTGTCTGATCAACTTTGCAAACAGAATGTTGTTCTAGACTGTCTGATCAACTTTGCAAACAGAATGTTGTTCTAGACTGTCGGATCAACTTTGCAAACAGAATGTTGTTCTAGACTGTCTGATCAACTTTGCAAACAGAATGTTGTTCTAGACTGTCTGATCAACTTTGCAAACAGAATGTTGTTCTAGACTGTCTGATCAACTTTGCAAACAGAATGTTGTTCTAGACTGTCTGATCAACTTTGCAAACAGAATGTTGTTCTAGACTGTCTGATCAACTTTGCAAACAGAATGTTGTTCTAGACTGTCGGATCAACTTTGCAAACAGAATGTTGTTCTAGACTGTCTGATCAACTTTGCAAACAGAATGTTGTTCTAGACTGTCTGATCAACTTTGCAAACAGAATGTTGTTCTAGACTGTCTGATCAACTTTGCAAACAGAATGTTGTTCTAGACTGTCTGATCAACTTTGCAAACAGAATGTTGTTCTAGACTGTCTGATCAACTTTGCAAACAGAATGTTGTTCTAGACTGTCGGATCAACTTTGCAAACAGAATGTTGTTCTAGACTGTCTGATCAACTTTGCAAACAGAATGTTGTTCTAGACTGTCGGATCAACTTTGCAAACAGAATGTTGTTCTAGACTGTCGGATCAACTTTGCAAACAGAATGTTGTTCTAGACTGTCGGATCAACTTTGCAAACAGAATGTTGTTCTAGACTGTCGGATCAACTTTGCAAACAGAATGTTGTTCTAGACTGTCGGATCAACTTTGCAAACAGAATGTTGTTCTAGACTGTCGGATCAACTTTGCAAACAGAATGTTGTTCTAGACTGTCGGATCAACTTTGCAAACAGAATGTTGTTCTAGACTGTCGGATCAACTTTGCAAACAGAATGTTGTTCTAGACTGTCGGATCAACTTTGCAAACAGAATGTTGTTCTAGACTGTCTGATCAACTTTGCAAACAGAATGTTGTTCTAGACTGTCGGATCAACTTTGCAAACAGAATGTTGTTCTAGACTGTCGGATCAACTTTGCAAACAGAATGTTGTTCTAGACTGTCGGATCAACTTTGCAAACAGAATGTTGTTCTAGACTGTCGGATCAACTTTGCAAACAGAATGTTGTTCTAGACTGTCTGATCAACTTTGCAAACAGAATGTTGTTCTAGACTGTCTGATCAACTTTGCAAACAGAATGTTGTTCTAGACTGTCGGATCAACTTTGCAAACAGAATGTTGTTCTAGACTGTCTGATCAACTTTGCAAACAGAATGTTGTTCTAGACTGTCTGATCAACTTTGCAAACAGAATGTTGTTCTAGACTGTCTGATCAACTTTGCAAACAGAATGTTGTTCTAGACTGTCGGATCAACTTTGCAAACAGAATGTTGTTCTAGACTGTCTGATCAACTTTGCAAACAGAATGTTGTTCTAGACTGTCTGATCAACTTTGCAAACAGAATGTTGTTCTAGACTGTCTGATCAACTTTGCAAACAGAATGTTGTTCTAGACTGTCTGATCAACTTTGCAAACAGAATGTTGTTCTAGACTGTCTGATCAACTTTGCAAACAGAATGTTGTTCTAGACTGTCTGATCAACTTTGCAAACAGAATGTTGTTCTAGACTGTCTGATCAACTTTGCAAACAGAATGTTGTTCTAGACTGTCTGATCAACTTTGCAAACAGAATGTTGTTCTAGACTGTCTGATCAACTTTGCAAACAGAATGTTGTTCTAGACTGTCGGATCAACTTTGCAAACAGAATGTTGTTCTAGACTGTCGGATCAACTTTGCAAACAGAATGTTGTTCTAGACTGTCGGATCAACTTTGCAAACAGAATGTTGTTCTAGACTGTCGGATCAACTTTGCAAACAGAATGTTGTTCTAGACTGTCGGATCAACTTTGCAAACAGAATGTTGTTCTAGACTGTCGGATCAACTTTGCAAACAGAATGTTGTTCTAGACTGTCTGATCAACTTTGCAAACAGAATGTTGTTCTAGACTGTCGGATCAACTTTGCAAACAGAATGTTGTTCTAGACTGTCGGATCAACTTTGCAAACAGAATGTTGTTCTAGACTGTCGGATCAACTTTGCAAACAGAATGTTGTTCTAGACTGTCGGATCAACTTTGCAAACAGAATGTTGTTCTAGACTGTCGGATCAACTTTGCAAACAGAATGTTGTTCTAGACTGTCGGATCAACTTTGCAAACAGAATGTTGTTCTAGACTGTCTGATCAACTTTGCAAACAGAATGTTGTTCTAGACTGTCGGATCAACTTTGCAAACAGAATGTTGTTCTAGACTGTCGGATCAACTTTGCAAACAGAATGTTGTTCTAGACTGTCGGATCAACTTTGCAAACAGAATGTTGTTCTAGACTGTCGGATCAACTTTGCAAACAGAATGTTGTTCTAGACTGTCTGATCAACTTTGCAAACAGAATGTTGTTCTAGACTGTCTGATCAACTTTGCAAACAGAATGTTGTTCTAGACTGTCGGATCAACTTTGCAAACAGAATGTTGTTCTAGACTGTCTGATCAACTTTGCAAACAGAATGTTGTTCTAGACTGTCTGATCAACTTTGCAAACAGAATGTTGTTCTAGACTGTCGGATCAACTTTGCAAACAGAATGTTGTTCTAGACTGTCTGATCAACTTTGCAAACAGAATGTTGTTCTAGACTGTCTGATCAACTTTGCAAACAGAATGTTGTTCTAGACTGTCTGATCAACTTTGCAAACAGAATGTTGTTCTAGACTGTCTGATCAACTTTGCAAACAGAATGTTGTTCTAGACTGTCTGATCAACTTTGCAAACAGAATGTTGTTCTAGACTGTCTGATCAACTTTGCAAACAGAATGTTGTTCTAGACTGTCTGATCAACTTTGCAAACAGAATGTTGTTCTAGACTGTCTGATCAACTTTGCAAACAGAATGTTGTTCTAGACTGTCTGATCAACTTTGCAAACAGAATGTTGTTCTAGACTGTCTGATCAACTTTGCAAACAGAATGTTGTTCTAGACTGTCGGATCAACTTTGCAAACAGAATGTTGTTCTAGACTGTCGGATCAACTTTGCAAACAGAATGTTGTTCTAGACTGTCTGATCAACTTTGCAAACAGAATGTTGTTCTAGACTGTCGGATCAACTTTGCAAACAGAATGTTGTTCTAGACTGTCGGATCAACTTTGCAAACAGAATGTTGTTCTAGACTGTCGGATCAACTTTGCAAACAGAATGTTGTTCTAGACTGTCTGATCAACTTTGCAAACAGAATGTTGTTCTAGACTGTCTGATCAACTTTGCAAACAGAATGTTGTTCTAGACTGTCGGATCAACTTTGCAAACAGAATGTTGTTCTAGACTGTCGGATCAACTTTGCAAACAGAATGTTGTTCTAGACTGTCGGATCAACTTTGCAAACAGAATGTTGTTCTAGACTGTCGGATCAACTTTGCAAACAGAATGTTGTTCTAGACTGTCTGATCAACTTTGCAAACAGAATGTTGTTCTAGACTGTCGGATCAACTTTGCAAACAGAATGTTGTTCTAGACTGTCGGATCAACTTTGCAAACAGAATGTTGTTCTAGACTGTCTGATCAACTTTGCAAACAGAATGTTGTTCTAGACTGTCGGATCAACTTTGCAAACAGAATGTTGTTCTAGACTGTCGGATCAACTTTGCAAACAGAATGTTGTTCTAGACTGTCGGATCAACTTTGCAAACAGAATGTTGTTCTAGACTGTCTGATCAACTTTGCAAACAGAATGTTGTTCTAGACTGTCTGATCAACTTTGCAAACAGAATGTTGTTCTAGACTGTCTGATCAACTTTGCAAACAGAATGTTGTTCTAGACTGTCTGATCAACTTTGCAAACAGAATGTTGTTCTAGACTGTCTGATCAACTTTGCAAACAGAATGTTGTTCTAGACTGTCTGATCAACTTTGCAAACAGAATGTTGTTCTAGACTGTCTGATCAACTTTGCAAACAGAATGTTGTTCTAGACTGTCTGATCAACTTTGCAAACAGAATGTTGTTCTAGACTGTCTGATCAACTTTGCAAACAGAATGTTGTTCTAGACTGTCTGATCAACTTTGCAAACAGAATGTTGTTCTAGACTGTCGGATCAACTTTGCAAACAGAATGTTGTTCTAGACTGTCTGATCAACTTTGCAAACAGAATGTTGTTCTAGACTGTCGGATCAACTTTGCAAACAGAATGTTGTTCTAGACTGTCGGATCAACTTTGCAAACAGAATGTTGTTCTAGACTGTCTGATCAACTTTGCAAACAGAATGTTGTTCTAGACTGTCTGATCAACTTTGCAAACAGAATGTTGTTCTAGACTGTCTGATCAACTTTGCAAACAGAATGTTGTTCTAGACTGTCTGATCAACTTTGCAAACAGAATGTTGTTCTAGACTGTCTGATCAACTTTGCAAACAGAATGTTGTTCTAGACTGTCTGATCAACTTTGCAAACAGAATGTTGTTCTAGACTGTCTGATCAACTTTGCAAACAGAATGTTGTTCTAGACTGTCTGATCAACTTTGCAAACAGAATGTTGTTCTAGACTGTCTGATCAACTTTGCAAACAGAATGTTGTTCTAGACTGTCTGATCAACTTTGCAAACAGAATGTTGTTCTAGACTGTCTGATCAACTTTGCAAACAGAATGTTGTTCTAGACTGTCTGATCAACTTTGCAAACAGAATGTTGACATCAGTTCCAGTGTTAAACATTAAAGAAGTAGTTAAAAATGCGTCCAAATGAGTGTACATTATATTGTATCATTGAAGTCATATGTCTAGTCACTCACCTACTTATGTGTAAACTGACACATATATTTGTTAACGACGAAAATTTCAATATTGCATTTTTGTATTTGTGGAGTCATAAAAAAAAGGAAACAGAACAATGATATTTAGATCTCTGTCTGGATTATAGCTACTCACTACCAGAGCCGGACTTAGGCCACTTTAACGAAAAAATCCGTGGAATCTCCTGAAAAACTCAAAAAAATCTTCTAAAAAATAGACAAAATTGTCAGTTTTGGGGTGCCAATCCTAAGCGCGATAAAAAAACACGGCATTGTCAGCGAGTAAAAATTTATTGCAAATACTTATGTATTTCCTAATTTAAAAAATCTTAATTTTGACATTATGCTTATCCCTATCCATACAGGGCCCCGAGAAATCTGTTTCTCATAGGGCCCAGCAATTGTTAGGACCGGCCCCCATACTTATTAGTTTAGATATTCAGGTCTAACTAGATTCAAAGTAAACTATTCTATGACGTCATACAAGCGAGTCAGACCAGAAACTGACACTGTACTATACACACTCAAAAAACAACAGAAAAACGAAAAAGTGTAAAGCTGTGTTTATTTCTTCTTGAGTTATGGAGGTCGGGACCCAACTCTTGGTAGGATATAAAACAAGAAAAGATTTGTGTATTTTTCTTCACACACTCTGAAGTTCTCAGTAAAATGGTTGCATTGGATCATCACAGTTATTCGATGGTTTTCATTGCAATCTCTTGGAGCTAGAGTTTAAACGCAGCAACCATCCACTGTTAGACACACACAAATATTGAAGGAAGTTTGCTTTGTACATGTACACCACCTCAGTAGTTTATAGTCATCAATTGTTTTGTTTGTAAAGTCATGTTTATTTGTAAACTCACCTCTTCAATAGTCATGTTTATTTGTAAACTCACCTCTTCAAAAGTCATGTTTATTTGTAAACTCACCTCTTCAATAGTCATGTTTATTTGTAAATTGACATCTTCAATAGTCATGTTTATTTGTAAACTCACCTCTTCAATAGTCATGTTTATTTGTAAATTGACATCTTCAATAGTCATGTTTATTTGTAAACTCACCTCTTCAATAATCATGTTTATTTGTTAACCTTCCTCTTCAATAGTCATGTTTATTTGTAAACTCACCTGTTCAATAGTCATGTTTATTTGTAAACTCACTTGTTCAATAGTCATGTTTATTTGTAAACTCACCTGTTCAATAGTCATGTTTATTTGTAAACTCACCTGTTCAATAGTCATGTTTATTTGTTAACCTTCCTCTTCAATAGTTATGTTTATTTGTAAACTCACTTGTTCAATAGTCATGTTTATTTGTAAACTCACCTCTTCAATAGTCATGTTTATTTGTAAACTCACCTGTTCAATAGTCATGTTTATTTGTAAACTCACCTGTTCAATAGTCATGTTTATTTGTAAACTCACCTGTTCAATAGTCATGTTTATTTGTAAACTCACCTCTGCAAAAGTCATGTTTATTTGTAAACTCACCTCTTCAATAGTCATGTTTATTTGTAAACTCACCTGTTCAATAGTCATGTTTATTTGTAAACTCACCTGTTCAATAGTCATGTTTATTTGTAAACTCACCTCTTCAATAGTCATGTTTATTTCTAAACTCACCTGTTCAATAGTCATGTTTATTTGTAAAATCACTTGTTCAATAGTCATGTTTATTTGTAAACTCACCTCTGCAAAAGTCATGTTTATTTGTAAAATCACTTGTTCAATAGTCATGTTTATTTGTAAATTGACATCTTCAATAGTCATGTTTATTTGTAAAATCACTTGTTCAATAGTCATGTTTATTTGTAAATTGACATCTTCAATAGTCATGTTTATTTGTAAAATCACTTGTTCAATAGTCATGTTTATTTGTAAATTGACATCTTCAATAGTCATGTTTATTTGTAAAATCACTTGTTCAATAGTCATGTTTATTTGAAAAATCATCTCTTGTATAGTCATGTTTATTTGGAAATTGACATCTTTAATAGTCATGTTTATTTGTAAATTGACATCTTCAATAGTCATGTTTATTTGTAAAATCACCTGTTCAATAGTCATGTTTATTTGTAAACTCACCTGTTCATCTCATCTATAGTCATGTTTATTTGGAAATTGACATCTTCAATAGTCATGTTTATTTGTAAATTGACATCTTCAATAGTTATGTTTATTTGTAAAATCACCTGTTCAATAGTCATGTTTATTTGTAAACTCACCTGTTCAATAGTCATGTTTATTTGTAAACTCACCTGTTCAATAGTCATGTTTATTTGTAAACTCACCTGTTCAATAGTCATGTTTATTTGTAAACTCACCTCTTCAATAGTCATGTTTATTTGTTAACTCACCTCTTCAATAGTCATGTTTATTTGTAAAATCACTTGTTCAATAGTCATGTTTATTTCTAAACTCACCTGTTCAATAGTCATGTTTATTTGTAAACTCACCTTTTCAATAGTCATGTTTATTTGTTAACTCACCTCTTCCATAGTCATGTTTATTTGTAAAATCACTTGTTCAATAGTCATGTTTATTTGTAAACTCACCTCTGCAAAAGTCATGTTTATTTGTAACATCACTTGTTCAATAGTCATGTTTATTTGTAAATTGACATCTTCAATAGTCATGTTTATTTGTAAAATCACTTGTTCAATAGTCATGTTTATTTGTAAATTGACATCTTCAATAGTCATGTTTATTTGTAAAATCACTTGTTCAATAGTCATGTTTATTTGTAAATTGACATCTTCAATAGTCATGTTTATTTGTAAAATCACTTGTTCAATAGTCATGTTTATTTGAAAAATCATCTCTTCTATAGTCATGTTTATTTGGAAATTGACATCTTTAATAGTCATGTTTATTTGTAAATTGACATCTTCAATAGTCATGTTTATTTGTAAAATCACCTGTTCAATAGTCATGTTTATTTGTAAACTCACCTGTTCAATAGTCATGTTTATTTGTAAACTCACCTCTTCAATAGTCATGTTTATTTCTAAACTCACCTGTTCAATAGTCATGTTTATTTGTAAACTCACCTCTTCAATAGTCATGTTTATTTGTTAACTCAACTCTTCAATAGTCATGTTTATTTGTAAAATCACTTGTTCAATAGTCATGTTTATTTGTAAACTCACCTCTTCAATAGTCATGTTTATTTGTTAACTCAACTCTTCAATAGTCATGTTTATTTGTAAAATCACTTGTTCAATAGTCATGTTTATTTGTAAACTCACCTCTGCAAAAGTCATGTTTATTTGTAAACTCACCTCTTCAATAGTCATGTTTATTTGTAAATTGACATCTTCAATAGTCATGTTTATTTGTAAAATCACTTGTTCAATAGTCATGTTTATTTGTAAATTGACATCTTCAATAGTCATGTTTATTTGTAAAATCACTTGTTCAATAGTCATGTTTATTTGTAAATTGACATCTTCAATAGTCATGTTTATTTGTAAAATCACTTGTTCAATAGTCATGTTTATTTGAAAAATCATCTCTTCTATAGTCATGTTTATTTGGAAATTGACATCTTTAATAGTCATGTTTATTTGTAAATTGACATCTTCAATAGTCATGTTTATTTGTAAAATCACCTGTTCAATAGTCATGTTTATTTGTAAACTCACCTGTTCAATAGTCATGTTTATTTGTAAACTCACCTCTTCAATAGTCATGTTTATTTGTAAATTGACATCTTCAATAGTCATGTTTATTTGTAAACTCACCTCTTCAATAGTCATGTTTATTTGTTAACTCAACTCTTCAATAGTCATGTTTATTTGTAAAATCACTTGTTCAATAGTCATGTTTATTTGTAAACTCACCTCTTCAATAGTCATGTTTATTTGTTAACTCAACTCTTCAATAGTCATGTTTATTTGTAAAATCACTTGTTCAATAGTCATGTTTATTTGTAAACTCACCTCTTCAATAGTCATGTTTATTTGTTAACTCAACTCTTCAATAGTCATGTTTATTTGTAAAATCACTTGTTCAATAGTCATGTTTATTTGTAAACTCACCTCTGCAAAAGTCATGTTTATTTGTAAACTCACCTCTTCAATAGTCATGTTTATTTGTAAATTGACATCTTCAATAGTCATGTTTATTTGTAAAATCACTTGTTCAATAGTCATGTTTATTTGTAAACTCACCTCTGCAAAAGTCATGTTTATTTGTAAAATCACTTGTTCAATAGTCATGTTTATTTGTAAACTCACCTCTTCAATAGTCATGTTTATTTGTTAACTCAACTCTTCAATAGTCATGTTTATTTGTAAAATCACTTGTTCAATAGTCATGTTTATTTGTAAACTCACCTCTGCAAAAGTCATGTTTATTTGTAAACTCACCTCTTCAATAGTCATGTTTATTTGTAAATTGACATCTTCAATAGTCATGTTTATTTGTAAAATCACTTGTTCAATAGTCATGTTTATTTGTAAATTGACATCTTCAATAGTCATGTTTATTTGTAAAATCACTTGTTCAATAGTCATGTTTATTTGTAAATTGACATCTTCAATAGTCATGTTTATTTGTAAAATCACTTGTTCAATAGTCATGTTTATTTGAAAAATCATCTCTTCTATAGTCATGTTTATTTGGAAATTGACATCTTTAATAGTCATGTTTATTTGTAAATTGACATCTTCAATAGTCATGTTTATTTGTAAAATCACCTGTTCAATAGTCATGTTTATTTGTAAACTCACCTGTTCAATAGTCATGTTTATTTGTAAACTCACCTCTTCAATAGTCATGTTTATTTCTAAACTCACCTGTTCAATAGTCATGTTTATTTGTAAACTCACCTCTTCAATAGTCATGTTTATTTGTTAACTCAACTCTTCAATAGTCATGTTTATTTGTAAAATCACTTGTTCAATAGTCATGTTTATTTGTAAACTCACCTCTTCAATAGTCATGTTTATTTGTTAACTCAACTCTTCAATAGTCATGTTTATTTGTAAAATCACTTGTTCAATAGTCATGTTTATTTGTAAACTCACCTCTGCAAAAGTCATGTTTATTTGTAAACTCACCTCTTCAATAGTCATGTTTATTTGTAAATTGACATCTTCAATAGTCATGTTTATTTGTAAAATCACTTGTTCAATAGTCATGTTTATTTGTAAACTCACCTCTGCAAAAGTCATGTTTATTTGTAAAATCACTTGTTCAATAGTCATGTTTATTTGTAAACTCACTTGTTCAATAGTCATGTTTATTTGTAAACTCACTTGTTCAATAGTCATGTTTATTTGTAAACTCACCTCTTCAATAGTCATGTTTATATGTAAAATCACTTGTTCAATAGTCATGTTTATTTGAAAAATCATCTCTTCTATAGTCATGTTTATTTGGAAATTGACATCTTTAATAGTCATGTTTATTTGTAAATTGACATCTTCAATAGTCATGTTTATTTGTAAAATCACCTTTTCAATACCGTATTTTCGCTCGTATACCCAGCACAAATTACAAAATAAGGTAGAAACTAAATTGTACCCTTATATACCCCGCATGATCTAAGTGCTGTAAAGTTGTCACAACTGCTTACTGGTAGGATAAAGCTTCTCTGGCACATCAGTAATTTGTACTGTCTGGAGCCTTAGAATGAGATGTTCCTAAACACTTGCCAGTGTAGCCAACGTTTCCCACCCCACAGTCAACTCTAGGAAGTATAAAGACACACCGGTAGGTCCATCATGTTTATGACTAAGTAAACCCCTCACCTTTGTATATTCCCCGCAGCTGCCATTCGTGGGGAGAACTTTATAACCCGCGGGTTATAGACACGAAAATACAGTAGTCATGTTTATTAGTAAACTCACCTCGTTAATAATCATGGTTATTAGTCCTTAATTTCTTAGATCAGCATAATTTTCTGAAACAAACATTACAAATGTATTTGTTGGAAGTAAAAGTAGTTAGTAGCCTTGTTCTGAGTGTCAGTCAGTTTAAAATGACTGTTGTCGTTAGTTATTGGTAGGTAGAATCATCTCATAGTTTTTGTAACGAGATTTAACGTAACTTTTCATTGACAGATATACGACTCTCGTTCCTGGTACTTTGTATATTCTACTTCCTAGACGTGCATAACAAAAGTACGGCTTTCAGACCTTGCGATCTAGTGGGCGAATGATGTCAAGGTCATCTGTTTCCATGGCCATAATTAACGAAGGTTTTATGTGGCCAGTACAACGACTAACCACCTTTACTTTTCCCAACTAATGTCAGGTAGCCATCAGAGTTGGGGCGACTCTTCGTAAGCCAAGCAGTTAACCACTCAGCCTACACGCCCCACATCATCATCTTAAATGTCCCTTGACTTTCATCGTAGCTGTGCTGTCACCAAATCCCTCCACTTTCCCGGTCAGCAGCTGTTCTAAGCAGGATATCAAGGGAGAGGCCGGTCCATTTTTTTCTGTTCTCCAACCAGCTTTTCTTTGCACGACCATTATTATTTACTAGACTTAGTAAATATTATACTTCATCTAGGAACTTGCTGATTTACTTAAGACTAGACTTCATTTGATTAAATATAACGCTTTCAATACTTGCTATTTTCACTTACTAAATATAAGGACAGTTTTTAAAACACTGAGCACAAAGTCTTCCTCTGAAAGTTGTTGGTTTCTGCCTCCATATCTCTTCATTATGGCAGCTACAGTCTCTGGGCCAGCAATTGAGATCTAGGGCAACAATTGGTTTTTTAGTATTAATATCTAGCACTTGTGTGTTCTCAAGTATTCTGTATCTTATCTTATCAACTACAGACGCTACTGGTACTTTAAAAGATAATTACGTCCAACGCGTATCCTTGCGTCATACTACGCTAGTATGTTAATCAGGGATTTAAATCCTGAAAAGTCGATAGTTTCGTGGCTGATTTAGGCAACACATTTTAAGCTCTATTAAGGAGAAGCAGGCTATTTTGTATAGATTTGTCCCAGCTTAAGTAAGAAGAAATGTTCCTTTATTTTGTGTCATTCTGAGTTTTTTAAAAATAAATTAAGTCTTGTTATTGTAGTTATTAAGTAATGCTCAATGTTTATGTATTACTACTACTTTACATTTTTGTCTTTTGTTCGGAAGGGTTTCCAAAGTCAGAGACTAATAGTGTTACTCTAATCTAATGTGAATATACGTTTGTTATTAATCTCAACGCTCTAGTTTGCTTCCGTTTTAGTTTCTTGAGTTACGGGGTCCCAAACAGGACGCATAATCGTATATTAAATAATATTTTAGTTTTATGTTCTTATTTATTTGTAACATTTTTAGAAAAACCTCTAATGATTTTGTATTACCACACTATTTTGCATTCTGTATTTTGTAGTTTTAGTCTATGGAACTCTCTCAACTATATCAGAGACATGAAGGTAAATAGATATAACGCGTTTGTTTTATTCTCGCTTACTTTTATGTAAAGCTAATATAAACTCACTTTGTCAGTTTGTCAAAAAGTTTGTACACGTTTTATTTCGTACACCCAATCTTGATCAAGTTGAAAGTTTGCACAATTAATATTTGTACCTGACAAAAAAAAAGAATCAATAAAATTAACTATTGGTAATTTATTATTTAGTTTGGTATGGAGCAATGGAAAGAAATTATACTTGAAAAATCTAGTGGTATAAGTTGAATGAGTTCCCTTTATGAGGCTTGAGCCCTGAAGTTCACATTCAAGTCGTACAACTGTTGTCAAAAGTGATCACGCTAGCATTCACCCAGATACACTCCCCCCAGCCTTTTTTACTAACTGGTCCAGACAAGTCATAGGATTATAATAGAAAGTGTAAAGCCTGACATTGCGCTAAACAAAAACAGTTTCTAATTGCACAGATTTATTATTGTCAGTCTAGATCTATTACAAATTGATCTAACATGACTGATCCAAAGTAATTGATACAATTACACGTATGATAATCTTTTTTTTTTTAAGTATTTTTTAAATTGTTTTAGTTGTTTGTTTGTTTTTTCTCTGGACTAGCAGGTTGTGGAACAAAACCGTTACATGGCTACTGGATCAAGCAAAATTATGCTGCGTTGAAGACTTAAAGCCTTAGTTAATCAAATGTCATTTCAGAACTCTATTTATATTTAATTGTAATAAGTGATACGGAAAAATAAAGATAAAATTGAATCTACTGATAATTTTGTAATAATTAATTTGGATGAAATAGTTGGCACTGTAAACGATTGTCTCCCAGAAGCCAGCACCACAGAAATAATATGTATAGGTCTTTTTTTTTTTTTTTGCTAGTTTGTCTAGATAGAAGATCAATGATGCTTAGTTAATTTTAACCCCGTGTAAAAGAGAGTTCATGCTCACATGTCAGTTTAAACATTCATTCAGGGGGGCCGGATTTGGACTAGATCTGACCTTAATTAAGCTATGTGAGTTTTGGGGCTTCCATAAAACCAACATAGGCCAATAATTTTTTTTCTTTGCTCTGTTTTCTAAATTATTGAAAATATCATTTTTGGGGCCCACAAACATAGATTTTTGTCTATATGTAAATACAGCACATCTCATTCATTCATATAAAATTGTTTGGCTGTATACTCAACGTAGACAGAGTTTGTAATACTTGCACAATTCGTGACTGAAACCACCACACTAATAGCACTGACCAATCTTGACAAACATCTTCTGAAGTTCTTTAGCATTGATTGTTTTGCTGGTATCAGCATCGACTTCATTGAAGCATTTCTACATTTGATGGATAGGGGAAGAAACTCATGAAACATTTCAACTTAGGAAAGAAAGAAGAGCTTGTAATGAAACATTTCAACTTAGGAAGGAAAGAAGAGCTTGTAATGAAACATTTCAACTTAGGAAGAAAAGAAGAGCTTGTAATGAAACATTTCAACTTAGGAAGAAAAGAAGAGCTTGTAATGAAACATTTCAACTTAGGAAGGAA
Organism: Biomphalaria glabrata; assembly: GCF_947242115.1. Classification (NCBI taxonomy): domain Eukaryota; kingdom Metazoa; phylum Mollusca; class Gastropoda; family Planorbidae; genus Biomphalaria; species Biomphalaria glabrata. The sequence goes on from NC_074712.1 coordinate 26,617,225, forward strand.
AGATAAGCTTGTAATGAAACATTTCAACTTAGGAAGGAAAGAAGAGCTTGTAATGAAACATTTCAACTTAGGAAGGAAAGAAGAGCTTGTAATGAAACATTTCAACTTAGGAAGGAAAGAAGAGCTTGTAATGAAACATTTCAACTTAGGAAGGAAAGAAGAGCTTGTAATGAAACATTTCAACTTAGGAAGGAAAGAAGAGCTTGTAATGAAACATTTCAACTTAGGAAGGAAAGAAGAGCTTGTAATGAAACATTTCAACTTAGGAAGGAAAGAAGAGCTTGTAATGAAACATTTCAACTTAGGAAGGAAAGAAGAGCTTGTAATGAAACATTTCAACTTAGGAAGGAAAGAAGAGCTTGTAATGAAACATTTCAACTTAGGAAGGAAAGAAGAGCTTGTAATGAAACATTTCAACTTAGGAAGGAAAGAAGAAAGACTTCGGCCACTAGATGATGGGATTCTTTGATGACCGTAAGAAAGTCTCAAGTTGTGCTGGCCGAGTGGCAAATCGCTTGGCTTCGAACCATAAAGTCCAACGTTAAAATTTGGTGAAGACTGGGATTTAAAATTTCGGGATCTTAAGGGCGCCTTTGAGTCCACTCAACTCTCAAAGTGTATCTGACATTAGATGCAGAAAAGTAATGGCGGATGGTCATTGTGCTGGCCCATGACACCCTCGTTAACTGTGGGCCACAGCAACAGATAAACTATAGATTAGATCTGAAAAGAGTACTTGACTTTTGGCTTAAAGAACGTGCTGACCGAAGTTTAATATCTTGTTCTTCTATTGAAGTGACCCACTAAGTGGGTGGGGGGGGAGGTGATTTCATAGTTTTAGTTTTTTTTTTAAGACTTTGACATTAAACTTTTTTTCTTAACATTCAATGTAATACAACCTATTTGTTAACATTTTTATCACTGTGTCAATCCCTTTTTTGTGTATTAGCTGACAGTATTAGTTTTTTATTGTACAAAGAACGTACTCTCCATAAATCTAGATTTTGCCAGATTTCCCAGACACCTTCCAGGTCAACAAGACATCCAGCTTTCTTTAACTACAAGAATCTTTAAGGAAATAACACTTTGAAACATTTCTAAGCTAGTTTTAAAATAAACCAAAGTCTTCTATCCTAAAGTCTTCTATTCAAGTTTATCCCTTAGTTCAAACAGGTGACACTGTCAATAAATAGCACAAGAAAACCAAAGAACTCTCGAACAGAGTTGAGGACGATCTACTAGTAAGAACGTACTCTACATACTAAGACAAGCTTGCAAGTCCCAAGTTCAAAATGAATATATTATTAGTTACAATTAGTATCATCATTACAATTCAAGAGCGAGAGAAAATCATTTAAGTTACTCTCTTCCGGTCCCTTAGGGTTGACTATATTGTTATAAACCTGGTGGTGGCACAGATGGGGGTAGTGGTGTGTGTGTGTAGTCAGAAAACGTAAATCGCCTCAGGCCAGCGCTAGACGAGCAGTCAACCATGACGAGTTACGACGGTCAGCCAAGACGAGTGTCAACAGGACGGTTCGGGAAGGATCGGCGTCGTGAACAGAGCTCAGGAGCGTCACGAGGGCTGCAGTCATGTGATAACTAGAATGGTCGAGTGATCTTGCGTTCAGTTCTAGAAGGCCAGCAGGGACCCTATATAAAGGGCGAAGGTATCGGATACAACTTGCCGAACTACTGTTCGTTACGACGACTCAGTACAAGTCCGAGACGAGACGGAGAGACCAGCGCAAGAATTGATACGGAGATATATTTGTACAGTCTTGAGTTAAGCGCTGCCAATTGTGAAATATTGGCTGTTATTTATTGACATTAAAC